>NC_134511.1:2673566-2951375 GCF_027942865.1 Odontesthes bonariensis
ATCCTTTATAGTTGCTGCATCACTGTTTACATGCTTTAACTTGTACAATATTATCCAGCTTCTGTGTGTCCACAGGTGTCATGGAATAATTTAGGATATAAAAACAACTTAGTACGACAGATAGATGCAGTGTGAGGTCACACTTGACAAATGTTCAGCAACAGCTGTTGAGTTTTCTCGAGTAACTGATATGTTATCAGCCCAAGACCTCATCTTTGAATACAATTGTCTGCGTTGGCCGGGAATCGAACCCCGGTCAACTGCTTGGAAGGCAGCTATGCTAACCACTATACCACCAACGCTGTGGAGAACAACATCTGGCCCAACTGAAGCGAGACTGACAGGTAAGTGCTTAAGGGTTAGCTGTGGTCACATCATCCTTCACATACTTCGTAATTATCTGAAGCATCAGAGATCGATCAGAGAGCTTCAGATGACTCTGTGGCGCAATGGTATAGCGTCTGACTCCAGATCAGAAGGTTGTGTGTTCGAATCACATCAGGGTCATTGCTCATCCTTTATAGTTGCTGCATCACTGTTTACATGCTTTAACTTGTACAATATTATCCAGCTTCTGTGTGTCCACAGGTGTCATGGAATAATTTAGGATATAAAAACAACTTAGTACGACAGATAGATGCAGTGTGAGGTCACACTTGACAAATGTTCAGCAACAGCTGTTGAGTTTTCTCGAGTAACTGATATGTTATCAGCCCAAGACATCATCTTTGAATACAATTGTCTGCGTTGGCCGGGAATTGAACCCGGGTCAACTGCTTGGAAGGCAGCTATGCTAACCACTATACCACCAACGCTGTGGAGAACAACATCTGGCCCAACTGAAGCGAGACTGACAGGTAAGTGCTTAAGGGTTAGCTGTGGTCACATTATCCTTCACATACTTCGTAATTATCTGAAGCATCAGAGATCGATCAGAGAGCTTCAGATGACTCTGTGGCGCAATGGTAGCGCGTCTGACTCCAGATCAGAAGGTTGTGTGTTCGAATCACATCAGGGTCATTGCTCATCCTTTATAGTTGCTGCATCACTGTTTACATGCTTTAACTTGTACAATATTATCCAGCTTCTGTGTGTCCATAGGTGTCATGGAATGATTTAGGATATAAAAACAACTTAGTACGACAGATAGATGCAGTGTGAGGTCACAGATGACAAGTTCAGCAACAGCTGTTGAGTTTTCTCGAGTAATTGATATGTTATCAGCCCAAGACATCTTTGAATACAATTGTCTGCGTTGGTCGGGAATCGAACCCGGGTCAACTGCTTGGAAGGCAGCTATGCTAACCACTATACCACCAACGCTGTGGAGAACAACATCTGGCCCATCTGAAGCGAGACTGACAGGTAAGTGCTTAAGGGTTAGCTGTGGTCACATCATCCTTCACATACTTCGTAATTATCTGAAGCATCAGAGATCGATCAGAGAGCTTCAGATGACTCTGTGGCGCAATGGTAGCGCGTCTGACTCCAGATCAGAAGGTTGTGTGTTCGAATCACATCAGGGTCATTGCTCATCCTTTATAGTTGCTGCATCACTGTTTACATGCTTTAACTTGTACAATATTATCCAGCTTCTGTGTGTCCATAGGTGTCATGGAATGATTTAGGATATAAAAACAACTTAGTACGACAGATAGATGCAGTGTGAGGTCACAGATGACAAGTTCAGCAACAGCTGTTGAGTTTTCTCGAGTAATTGATATGTTATCAGCCCAAGACATCTTTGAATACAATTGTCTGCGTTGGTCGGGAATCGAACCCGGGTCAACTGCTTGGAAGGCAGCTATGCTAACCACTATACCACCAACGCTGTGGAGAACAACATCTGGCCCATCTGAAGCGAGACTGACAGGTAAGTGCTTAAGGGTTAGCTGTGGTCACATCAAACGTTTACATGGTTAAGCCTATTGAGGTTGGAAAATCGCGGGTTTTGGGACACTTCTAGTAAGCCAATAAGAGGATTTTTTCTGGTGTTCAATTAAATATTTATCAATTGACACTTTATATGGTTCATAGTTATTCAGCTAATACGTTGAAATCAGAGCTCATGAGAGAAGGTGGGGGGCTCTTAAAAGAGCCGTTGTGTTCTCGGTGATGTGTCCCAGCAGGTTTAACCACCGAAGCCGTACAGAGTGCGGCCCTGCCTCTTGAGCGCGTACACCACGTCCATGGCGGTGACTGTCTTCCTCTTGGCGTGCTCGGTGTAGGTGACTGCGTCACGGATGACGTTCTCCAGGAACACCTTGAGCACTCCGCGGGTCTCCTCATAGATGAGGCCGGAGATCCTCTTGACTCCGCCGCGGCGGGCCAGGCGGCGGATGGCGGGTTTGGTGATTCCCTGGATGTTATCACGGAGGACTTTACGGTGCCGCTTGGCGCCTCCTTTGCCGAGTCCTTTACCTCCCTTTCCTCTGCCGCTCATTGTGACTGATTATGTTGATCTCAAAGTTCAATATGAGTCTGAGCCACAGACACTCAATATTTAGATCTGAGCTGCGGACGTAACGGAGGACAGTTGGCGCCAGATTCGGTGGGCGGAGCCAAACTCAACGGCTCCTCCTGCATGACTCGTGAACATGTCCTCCATCCATCTTCAAATCTTGGCTAAAAACCTACTTATTTAGGATTGCTTTTAATACCCAGTAGTATGATGACACTTCTATCTTATTTTTATCTTATTTGATTTTGTTGTATTTTATTTCTTTCACTGTTTTTATTTGTTTTTACTTGTTCTTCTCTTTATTTATTACCTGCTGTAAAGCACTTTGGTACATTGAAAGGATTGTCTGTATAGGCTGTATAAATAAAATACATTTACATTTACATCCAGTTTTTACACCCGCTTTATCCTACCAAGGCCTCTTTATGTTTGTGTTTCATAAATCAGATCAATTTTTATTGATCAGTAAATGGTGCTGGTGTATAAAAAACTTTATAATCAAACAAACAACTTTGGAGTCTCAGCGTATAACAGATTTATCGTTATGGATCGGACCCCCGGACTCTCATCCATCATCAAAGCAGCACATAAAAATGAGCAGATGTACTCAGAGGTAAAAAAAAAATAAATGATTAAAGGAGCACAGAATATGAGCCAAAAGATGGGATTGTATTGTCTTTATTTCCATGACACTTTGATAACAAAAGCCCCTTTAAAAGTTACAGATACAATTAAATTTTATAAAGAATAACAGCAAATTATTTGGAATGAACAATGAAAAATGAATAAAAAGCAGGAAAAGGATCCCATCAATGTGACTGTTTATTGAAATGTTAAATGTTGCTGAATACAGTTAAAGTACTGCTGTGAGGGAGGCTCGTTGTTTATGAGTCCAAACAATAAAAAAAAGAGAAATGAGTAAAAAAAATGTAAAAAAAAAGAAAAGAAACAAGAACAATATCCAACGAGACAAATTTATATTTCTGCTTTCATTTTTATCTGCTTCAATTCGCTAAAACCTCATTATTCTGCTCTGTTTACTTTTTATTTTGATTAATTAACTTTTTAATTAATGACATGATATTGTTGTTGTATGATTTGAGAATAAAAGCTAGTCAGTGTAAACAGTAGGGAAGTTACAGACATCAAGTTATTTTCTTCTCCAATCACAGGCAGAAATACCACAAATACAACTAATGCAACTCCATTAGTCCAGTTACAGACGTGTAGACGGGTTCGGAAATTGAAATGCTGACCTATGAACTTGTCTCTAGAACATAAGACAGGCGTCTGCCGTCATGGGTTTGGTCAGTTGAAGGGAAATCTTTTCAGTCAGCTGACTTGATATTGGTGACCTGCTGTGTCCTCATTGAGATGGACGCTGGCTAATTTAGCTATGATGAGATATACTAGAACTAAGAGGTCCGACAACGCCACCCTGGGAATTACACCCAGGGAAATGTTCTACTATGTGAATATCCTTGAAGGCACCCAGGTTCGCTCACCCAAGCAGGAGACGAGAATCCATTTCCCAATACAAATATTTATTTATACACAAAAGTTAATATGAAAATATGAAAAATAAGAAATACAGTCCTTGGTGTCGACTTTCATCCCCGGAAGCTGTCAGACTTTTCAACACATTTACCCACTGATCATGTTGTTGCCTTTCCATGACAATCCACCACTCACAGAGAGATTTTTCTTTATCCGTATTTATTTATATTTTATTCATTTCTACTTCATAATGTGCAATATTATTCATACTTTACTTTTTAGTACTTGCTTTTTCTCTTTTTTTAATTTCCTGTTCATGTCTGTTGTTGCTGCTCTGGCAAGTGAATTTCCCCGTTGTGGGATGAATAAAGTCTAATCTAATCTAATTTAATCTAATCTAATCTAATCTAATCTAATCTAATCTAATTTAATCTAATTTAATCTAATCTAATCTAATCTAATCTAATCTAATCTAATCTAATCTAATCTAATCTAATCAATTCAATATATGTAACTAGTTTGATAAAATTCCATTTTTGCCATTTGTTTTCAAAGTTAATAAGTTTTTATTTGAAACGTTGTAGATTGATAACCCAATACTACATTTGCAGTGACATCATCATATATCCCCCTAAAGCTCTGACCCTAGAGGCTTCCCTGCTGACTCAGCTGCCGGTACAGCTGGATGGTCATGAACTGGATTTCAGGATCTCCCGGTTGGATGTCGATGGCTCTCAGGAAGAAGCCCAGCGCGTCGTCCAGCCTCGCCTGGCTGTAGCACTCCTTCCCTCTTCTGACCAGCGAGTCGTAGATCTCAGACTTGCACGTATCCATTGGTTCGCCAGAGGCCAGCTCAGGACCCGAGTTATCCTGAAGCTGATAAATCTGATTCTGAGGGATCCTCCTGCTGCTCCGCCTCAGTTGTCTCCCCACCTTCCTCTTCCACTGCAGTCCAATCACCTTCGTTGTCCTCCTCCTTGTCCTCCTTGTCTTCCCCCTCTTGTCCTCTTCTGAGTTACCCCAGACATCTTCTGGGTGCTCCTCCCCTTTCTTCCCCTTTTCTTCCCCTTCAGCCTGTTTTCCCTCAAAGTTCCTCTCTGAAAAGTCATCTTTGTCGTCACCGTCCTCCTCTGCATCCCTGGTGATGCACTGGAGGAGGGACTGGCATGAGACCAAAGAGGTGTTTCCTGCAACACTTATCCTGGACCAGTGAGGTGAAGAGGGCGCAAAGTTGGATGTAGAGGCTCCGAGCACCTGGGACAAGCTGTCAGGCTTATTATTCAACCCCTCCTCTTCTTCTTCTTCTTCTTTTTCTTCTTCTTCACCATGAATCGCTGCTGATCTCCTCTTCTTTGTGGATCCATTGGTGAACTCCTCCAGGTCTGATGCTCTGCTGATGTTGTGTCTGTGCAGACTCTCCGACAGAGACTTGTAGACGTCGAAGCTGCCGCTCAACTGCAGCTGAAACAGCAGCTTCTGCTCCTCTTCTTCAGTCTCAGCATCCTCCAGAACATCGTCCCTGTTATCGTTAAAGTTTCCGTCAAACAGTTCGAGCTCAGCGCTCACGCTGGAGCTTTCTGCTCTGATGCTCGAGTTGGACTGTCGCACGACAGAAACTCTTCTGTTCTGAAGGGGTGGCATGAGATCCAAGTCCATCTCAGAGTGGGCGGTTCCGTTTAGCAGATGGTTGTTGTCATCAGCTGTAACATACAGCAGGCTTCTGTCACAGCCTGAAGACACTTCAGCCTGAGACGTCTCTGATTTATCCACTAATTCTCCAAAAGACACGCCTGCTACATCAGCTGCTGTAGCATCTGCAGCCAGATCAATAACCCCATTACTCAGATTCTGCTGGGTGTCCTCTCCAGAACCAGACTGGTCCAAATCCACCACAACAGGTGACAGGTTGAGGTTGTTGTCAGACTGTGGATGTGAAGGACTCGGTCTTGGATTTGTCTCATGTGACCTCTCCCTGCTGTTAGTGTCAGGTGTTTTCTTCAGGTTGGTTGGTTCTGTGCTCTCTGCCAGCTGCATCTGCAGGAAACACCAGAACATGTTTTCAAACCCAAAAAGACAAAGCCAGTGTGGTGTTTTTGCCTGTTGTGTCTCACCTGATAAAAACAAAACAGGTTTAAATTTGTAACTATTTATTGGACTTAGAAAATAAACCTTCTAACATCTGTCTTTAGATTGCAAAGTGTTTACTCAGCAGTCAGTTACAACTCAAAAAGCTGCCATGAAGTAAAACAGAAAGACTTTACAGTCCTGATTCATTGTTGTTACTAGCCTGGGAATTCCCATGCTGCTTTGCGCGCGATTTCATTCACACTGCAAAGGCAGCCTGGAAACCACTGCCCTTATTTTTGCCTGAGTTAGGGAACCAATCACAGAACGGGGGGGGGGGGGGGGCAGCAAGACGATGACGACGTCTATGCGCGACACCGAAGCTTGTAGAGTGTTAATCCAACATGGCAGCGGACACAACGTTATCCTTCGATGCAGCCTTAGAAAGTGTTTTAAGTAGCTTAGAGCGCAAGTTTTCTTTTAAAAAAGAGCAACGTTTGGCGTTGAAAGATTTCATTGCCTTCTTCCTCGTCGAATTTCTGTCGCTCTACATACGTCATCTGGTATAAGTGATACAATTGGCTGTGAATCGCGCGCAAAACAGCATGGGAAGAACCCGACGCCATTTGATGGACATTCGTAGCGCCCAATAAACAACGTGCGCACATCTCGGTCCCGCTCAAGGCTGCTTGAAGCTTTCTTGTTACCTGTTGATTTCCATATTATTACCACACTATTACCATCTTTTTACCGAGCTGCGATGTAAAATTCAACCAACATGTCTACGAAATCCCCTCCATAGATTTAATTAGATGTCTCATCTTTGACCCACCTGCAGCTCATCTTCGTCCTTATCGTCCTCCACCAGATCCTGAAGGTCGTCCTCGAAGATGGACCGGAGGGGGAACCAGTGTGAGATCCCGGATCCTCTGGCACTCGTCCCTAACTGGTGATGGGCAGAGCCAGATCTAGGTGTGGAGGTCAGGGGCACGTGGAACAGGAAGGGAAGCTTCTTATTCAGTGGCGGCTCTTCTTCTTCTACCTCGTAAATCCCGGCGGATCTCCTCTTCTTCTTTGTGGATCCATTGGTGGACTCCTCCGGGTCTGATGCTCGGCTGATGTTGTGTCGGTGCAGACTCTGAGACGGCAGCTCCTCTTCTTCAGGATCCTGCAGAACATCGTCCCAGCTGTCCTCCAGCTGTAAGTGTCCATCACACAGCTCAGCGCTGGTTCTGAAGCTCCAGCTGGACCGAAGCGGGTCAGAACCTCTGTTCTCCAGGGGAGGGGGGAGGTTCCAGTCCACCTCTGAGTGGTTGGTTCCTTTTAGTCTGACCTCTCCAGAACCAGACTGGTCCAACAGGTTCTGCTGGCTACTGTTTTCTTCAGAACCAGACTGGTCCAACAGGTTCTGCTGGCTCCTGTTTTCTTCAGAACCAGAGTGGTCCAACAGGTTCTGCTGGCTCCCATTTTCTTCAGAACCAGACTGGTCCAACAGATTTTGCTGGATCTTATTTTCTTCAGAACCAGACCGGTCCAACAGGTTCTGCTGGCTCCCATGTTCTTCAGAACCAGACTGGTGCAACCGTTTCTGCTGGATCTTATTTTCTTCAGAACCAGACTGGTCCAACAGATTCTGCTGGCTCCCGTGTTCTTCAGAACCAGACTGGTGCAACAGGTTCTGCTGGCTCCCATTTTCTTCAGAACCAGACTGGTCCAACAGATTCTGCTGGCTCCCATTTTCTTCAGAACCAGACTGGTCCAACAGATTCTGCTGGCTCCCATTTTCTTCAGAGCCAGACTGGTTCAAAAGGTTCTGCTGGCTCCCGTTTTCTTCAGAACCAGACTGGTCCAACAGATTCTGCTGGCTCCCATTTTCTTCAGAACCAGACTGGTCCAACAGGTTCTGTTGGCTCCCATGTTCCCCAGAACCAGACTGGTCCAACAGGTTCTGCTGGCTTCCATTTTCTTCAGAACCAGACTGGTCCAACAGGTTCTGTTGGCTCCCATGTTCTCCAGAACCAGACTGGTCCAACAGGTTCTGCTGGCTTCCATTTTCTTCAGAACCAAACTGGTGCAACAGATTCTGCTGGCTCCCATTTTCTTCAGAGCCAGACTGGTCCAACAGGTTCTGTTGGATCCCATGTTCTCCAGAACCAGACTGGTGCAACAGGTTCTGCTGGCTCCCATGTTCTTCAGAACCAAACTGGTGCAACAGATTCTGCTGGCTCCCATTTTCTTCAGAACCAGACTGGTCCAACAGGTTCTGTTGGATCCCATGTTCTCCAGAACCAGACTGGTGCAACAGGTTCTGCTGGCTCCCATGTTCTTCAGAACCAGACTGGTCCAACAAATTCTGCTGGCTCCCATTTTCTTCAGAACCAGACTGGTGCAACAGGTTCTGCTGGCTCCCATTTTCTTCAGAACCAGACTGGTTCAAAAGGTTCTGCTGGCTCCCGTTTTCTTCAGAACCAGACTGGTCCAACAGATTCTGCTGGCTCCCATTTTCTTCAGAACCAGACTGGTCCAACAGGTTCTGTTGGCTCCCATGTTCTCCAGAACCAGACTGGTCCAACAGGTTCTGCTGGCTCCCATGTTCTTCAGAACCAGACTGGTCCAACAAATTCTGCTGGCTCCCATTTTCTTCAGAACCAGACTGGTGCAACAGGTTCTGCTGGCTCCCATTTTCTTCAGAACCAGACTGGTTCAAAAGGTTCTGCTGGCTCCCGTTTTCTTCAGAACCAGACTGGTCCAACAGATTCTGCTCGCTCCCATTTTCTTCAGAACCAGATTGGTCCAAAAGGGTCCGTGGGCTCCCATGTTCTCCAGAACCAGACTGGTGCAACAGGTTCTGCTGGCTTCCATGTTCTTCAGAACCAGACTGGTCCAACATATTCTGCTGGCTCCCATTTTCTTCAGAACCAGACTGGTGCAACAGGTTCTGCTGGCTCCCATTTTCTTCAGAACTAGACTGGTCCAACAGGTTCTGCTGGCTCCCATGTTCTTCAGAACCAGACTGGTCCAACAAATTCTGCTGGCTCCCATTTTCTTCAGAACCAGAGTGGTGCAACAGGTTCTGCTGGCTCCCATTTTCTTCAGAACCAGACTGGTTCAAAAGGTTCTGCTGGCTCCTGTGTTCTTCAGAACCAGACTGGTGCAACAGGTTCTGCTGGCTCCCGTTTTCTTCAGAACCAGACTGGTGCAATAGGTTCTTCTGGCTCCCATGTTCTTCAGAACCAGACTGGTTCAACAGGTGCTGCTGGCTCCTTTTTTCTTCAGAACCAGACTGGTCCAACAGATTATGCTGGCTCCCGTGTTCTTCAGAACCAGACTGGTATAACAGGTTCTGCTGGCTCCCATTTTCTTCAGAACCAGACTGGTTCAACAGGTTGTGCTGGCTCCCGTTTTCTTCAGAACCAGACTGGTCCAACAGATTCTGCTGGCTCCCATTTTTTTCTGAACCAGACTGGTCCAACAGATGTTGCTGGCTACCATTTTCGTCAGAACCAGAATCATCCCTTGGATTCTGTTGGCTTCCATTTTCTTCAGACTGGTCCAACAGGTTCTTCTGGATCTTATGGTCTTCAGAACTAGACTGGTCCAACAGGTTATGCTGGCTCTTATTTTCTTCAGAACCAGAATCATCCTTTAGATTCTGCTGGCTTCCATTTTCTTCTGAATCAAACTGATGCAACAGGTTCTGCTGGATCTTATTTTCTTCAGAACCAGACTGGTCCAACAGATTCTGCTGGCTCCCATGTTCTCCAGAACCAGACTGGTCCAACAGATTCTGCTGGCTCCCATGTTCTTCAGAACCAGACTGGTCCAACTGGTTCTGCTGGCTACCATTTTCTTCCGAATCAGAAACATCCTTTAGATTCTGTTGGCTTACATTTTCTTCTGAATCAAACTGATGCAACAGGTTCTGCTGGCTTCCATTTTCTTCAGAACCAGACTGGTCCAACAGATTCTGCTGGATCTTATTTTCTTTAGAACCAGACTGGTCCAACAGATTCTGCTGGCTCCCGTGTTCTTCAGAACCAGACTGGTCCAACAGGTTCTGCTGGCTCCCATTTTCTTCAGAACCAGACTGGTCAATCAGATGTTGTTGGCTCCCATTTTGTTCAGAACCAGACTCATGCAACAAGTTCTGCTGGATCTTATTTTCTTCAGAGCCAGACTGGTGCAACAGGTTCTGCTGGCTCCCATTTTCTCCAGAACCAGACTGGTGCAACATGTTCTGCTGGCTTCCATTTTCTTCAGAACCAGACTGGTCCAACAGATTCTGCTGGCTCCCGTGTTCTTCAGAACCAGACTGGTCCAACAGGTTCTGCTGGCTCCCATTTTGTTCAGAACCAGACTCCTGCAACAAGTTCTGCTGGATCTTATTTTCTTCAGAACCAGACTGGTCCAAAAGGTTCTGCTCACTCCCAATTTTTTCAGAACCAGACTGGTCCAACAGATTCTGCTGGCTCCCATTTTTTTCCGAACCAGACTGGTCCAACAGATGTTGCTGGCTACCATTTTCGTCAGAACCAGAATCATCCTTTAGATTCTGTTGGCTTCCATTTTCTTCACACTGGTCCAACAGGTTCTGCTGGATCTTATTTTCTTCAGAACCAGAATCATCCTTTAGATTCTGCTGGGTCCCATTTTCTTCAGAACCAGACTGGTGCAACAAGTTCTGCTGGATCTTATTTTCTTGAGAACCAGACTGGCCCAAAACGCTCTGCTGGATCTTATTTTCTTCAGAACCAGACTGGTCCAACAGATGTTGCTGGCTACCATTTTCGTCAGAACCAGAATCATCCTTTAGATTCTGCTGGCTTCCATTTTCTTCAGACTGGTCCAACAGGTTCTTCTGGATCTTATGGTCTTCAGAACTAGACTGGTCCAACAGGTTTTGCTGGCTCTTATTTTCTTCAGAACCAGACTGGTCCAACAGATTCTGCTGGCTCCCATGTTCTTCAGAACCAGACTGGTCCAACTGGTTCTGCTGGCTACCATTTTCTTCCGAATCAGAAACATCCTTTAGATTCTGTTGGCTTACATTTTCTTCTGAATCAAACTGGTGCAACAAGTTCTGCTGGATCTTATTTTCTTCAGAACCAGACTGGTCAATCAGATGTTGTTGGCTCTGATTTTCTTCAGAACTAGACTGGTTCAACAGGTTCTGCTGGATCTTATTTTCTTCAGAACCAGATTGGTCCAACAGGTTCTGCTGGATCATATTTTCTTTAGAACTAGACTGGTCAAACAGATGTTGCTGGCTACCATTTTCGTCAGAACCAGAATCATCCCTTGGATTCTGTTGGCTTCCATTTTCTTCAGACTGGTCCAACAGGTTCTTCTGGATCTTATGGTGTTCAGAACTAGACTGGTCCAACAGGTTCTGCTGGCTCTTATTTTCTTCAGAACCAGAATCATCCTTTAGATTCTGCTGGCTTCCATTTTCTTCAGACTGGTCCAACAGGTTCTTCTGGATCTTATGGTCTTCAGAACTAGACTGGTCCAACAGGTTTTGCTGGCTCTTATTTTCTTCAGAACCAGACTGGTCCAACAGGTTCTGCTGGCTCCCATGTTCTTCAGAACCAGACTGGTCCAACTGGTTCTGCTGGCTACCATTTTCTTCCGAATCAGAAACATCCTTTAGATTCCGCTGGCTTCCATTTTCTTCTGAATCAAACTGATGCAACAGGTTCTGCTGGATCTTATTTTCTTCAGAACCAGACTGGTCCAACAGATTCTGCTGGCTCCCATGTTCTTCAGAACCAGACTGGTCCAACTGGTTCTGCTGGCTACCATTTTCTTCCGAATCAGAAACATCCTTTAGATTCTGTTGGCTTACATTTTCTTCTGAATCAAACTGGTGCAACAAGTTCTGCTGGATCTTATTTTCTTCAGAACCAGACTGGTCAATCAGATGTTGTTGGCTCTGATTTTCTTCAGAACTAGACTGGTTCAACAGGTTCTGCTGGATCTTATTTTCTTCAGAACCAGATTGGTCCAACAGGTTCTGCTGGATCATATTTTCTTTAGAACTAGACTGGTCAAACAGATGTTGCTGGCTACCATTTTCGTCAGAACCAGAATCATCCCTTGGATTCTGTTGGCTTCCATTTTCTTCAGACTGGTCCAACAGGTTCTTCTGGATCTTATGGTGTTCAGAACTAGACTGGTCCAACAGGTTCTGCTGGCTCTTATTTTCTTCAGAACCAGAATCATCCTTTAGATTCTGCTGGCTTCCATTTTCTTCTGAATCAAACTGATGCAACAGATTCTGCTGGCTGCCATTTTCTTCAGAACCAGACTGGTCCAACAGGTTCTGTTGGCTCCGATGTTCTCCAGAACCAGACTGGTGCAACAGGTTCTGCTGACTTCCATTTTCTTCAGAACCAGACTGGTCCAACAGATTCTGCTGGATCTTATTTTCTTCAGAACCAGACTGGTCCAACAGGTTCTGCTGGCTCCCATTCTCTTCAGAACCAGACTGGTCAATCAGATTTTGTTGGCTCCCATTTTGTTCAGAACCAGACTCCTGCAACAAGTTCTGCTGGATCTTATTTTCTTCAGAACCAGACTGGTCCAAAAGGTTCTGCTCACTCCCAATTTTTTCAGAACCAGACTGGTCCAACAGATTCTGCTGGCTCCCATTTTTTTCCGAACCAGACTGGTCCAACAGATGTTGCTGGCTACCATTTTCGTCAGAACCAGAATCATCCTTTAGATTCTGTTGGCTTCCATTTTCTTCACACTGGTCCAACAGGTTCTGCTGGATCTTATTTTCTTCAGAACCAGAATCATCCTTTAGATTCTGCTGGCTCCCATTTTCTTCAGAACCAGACTGGTCCAACAGGTTCTGCTGGATCTTATTTTCTTCAGAACCAGAATCATCCTTTAGATTCTGCTGGCTCCCATTTTCTTCAGAACCAGACTGGTGCAACAAGTTCTGCTGGATCTTATTTTCTTGAGAACCAGACTGGCCCAACAGATTCTGCTGGCTCCCATGTTCTCCAGAACCAGACTGGTACAACTGGTTCTGTTGGCTCCCATTTTCTTCCGAATCAGAAACATCCCTTAGATTCTGTTGGCTTCCATTTTCTTCGCAATCAAACTGGTGCAACAGGTTCTGCTGGATCTTATTTTCTTCAGAACCAGACTGGTCCAAAACGCTCT
The DNA here is from genome assembly GCF_027942865.1 of Odontesthes bonariensis. NCBI lineage: Eukaryota > Metazoa > Chordata > Actinopteri > Atheriniformes > Atherinopsidae > Odontesthes > Odontesthes bonariensis. The sequence goes on from NC_134511.1 coordinate 2,686,762, forward strand.
GCTGGATCTTATTTTCTTCAGAACCAGACTGGTCAATCAGATGTTGTTGGCTCTGATTTTCTTCAGAACCAGACTGGTTCAACAGGTTCTGCTGGATCGTATTTTCTTTAGAACTAGACTGGTCCAACAGATGTTGCTGGCTACCATTTTCGTCAGAATCAGAATCATCCTTTAGATTCTGCTGGCTTCCATTTTCTTCAGACTGGTCCAACAGGTTCTTCTGGATCTTATGGTCTTCAGAACTAGACTGGTCCAACAGGTTATGCTGGCTCTTATTTTCTTCAGAACCAGAATCATCCTTTAGATTCTGCTGGCTTCCATTTTCTTCTGAATCAAACTGATGCAACAGGTTCTGCTGGATCTTATTTTCTTCAGAACCAGACTGGTCCAACAGATTCTTCTGGCTCCCATGTTCTTCAGAACCAGACTGGTCCAACTGGTTCTGCTGGCTACCATTTTCTTCCGAACCAGAATCATCCTTTAGATTCTGTTGGCTTCCATTTTCTTCACACTGGTCCAACAGGTTCTGCTGGATCTTATTTTCTTCAGAACCAGAATCATCCTTTAGATTCTGCTGGCTCCCATTTTCTTCAGAACCAGACTGGTCCAACAGGTTCTGCTGGATCTTATTTTCTTCAGAACCAGAATCATCCTTTAGATTCTGCTGGCTCCCATTTTCTTCAGAACCAGACTGGTGCAACAAGTTCTGCTGGATCTTATTTTCTTGAGAACCAGACTGGCCCAACAGATTCTGCTGGCTCCCATGTTCTCCAGAACCAGACAGGTACAACTGGTTCTGTTGGCTCCCATTTTCTTCCGAATCAGAAACATCCTTTAGATTCTGTTGGCTTCCATTTTCTTCGCAATCAAACTGGTGCAACAGGTTCTGCTGGATCTTATTTTCTTCAGAACCAGACTGGTCCAACAGATTCTTCTGGCTCCCATGTTCTTCAGAACCAGACTGGTCCAACTGGTTCTGCTGGCTCCCATGTTCTTCAGAACCAGACTGGTCCAACTGGTTCTGCTGGCTACCATTTTCTTCCGAATCAGAATCATCCTTTAGATTCTGTTGGCTTACATTTTCTTCTGAATCAAACTGGTGCAACAAGTTCTGCTGGATCTTATTTTCTTCAGAACCAGACTGGTCAATCAGATGTTGTTGGCTCTGATTTTCTTCAGAACCAGACTGATCCAACAGGTTCGGCTGGCTCCTATTTTCTTCAGAACCAGAATCATTCTTCAGATTCTTTTGGCTTTTATTTTCCTCTGGATCAAACTGGTCCAATAGGTTCTTCTGGATCTTGTTGTCTTCAGAACCAGACTGGTCCAACAGGTTCTGCTGGCTCTCATTTTCTTCAGAACTAGATTGGTCAATGAGATGTTGTTTGCTCTGATTTTCTTCAGAACCAGACTGGTCCAACAGGTTCTGGTGGCTCCCATTTTCTTCAGAATCAGAAACATCCCTCAAATTCTGCTGGCTCCCATTTTCTTCAGAACCAGACTGGTCAATGAGATGTTGTTGGCTCTGATTTTCTTCAGAACCAGATTGGTCCAACAGGTTCTGCTGGATCTTATTTTCTTCAGAACCAGACTTGTCCAACAGGTTCCGGTGGCTCCTATTGTCTTCAGAACCAGACTGATCCACATCCACCACAAGAGATGCCATGTTGAAGTTGTTGTCTGCATGTGGATTTGCGAGGCTTTTTTTCGTATTACTTGGTTTCTTCTCATGTAGCGTCTCTCTTCTGTTGGTGTCAGTTGGTCGTCTCAGGCCGGCTGGTTCTGTGCTCGGCCTTATGCCCTCTGTCAGCTGCATCTGCAGACCGCACAAAAGCAGATTATCAAGCTGAAATAAATGAGCAGGCATATTTCATTGTCTGTAGTTTTTCACCTCATCAAAGTAATTAAATATCTTTTATTTGATGGCAAAAAATTCTTAACCTGTCAACATGTGGATTTTAAGTGAAATACATCAAATTAACCCACATGAAATGACTCTGAAGTGCCGATATTCACCAGTTTAGACCGAGATTGAGAGGAACACGGGTGGAAACGGCCATACCGAGATCCCACCAATCCGGCATACCGCTATTCCGACATGCAAACGTCCCACCATTCCGACAAGGCTTAGCATATAAGGAAATGTGCGTTACCCAACAAGTGAGTCCCTTCTTTCTGTTCATACATACATTTCTCATGTTTTACATGATTTAACACGTATTAACTAATAATAAAAAAACAAAAAACGTTTTGGGATGCCTAATATAGGAAATTGGTTATATTTGCAGCTGTCATTGATGTCTGATCATAACTGAACTGCTTTAGAAGAGGACAGGGGAGGAGATTGCTCGTCAGTGGTAGTGATAGTAATGTTGTCATCAGACTCTAGTTCACGGTTCAGTTGTCCTGATCTGTAGTTCCCAGAGAATAGTAGTTTGGATCATTTGGGTATGAGTTGTTAGCAAGGAGCTATAACCAATGAGAGCACAAAAAGTGGAGTTAAGTGACAACAGGTCACGGCTAAAGCCTGATTTATGGTCGTCTACGGAGACCCTCCCAGAGACGCTCTCCGTCGCTTGCGTGCGTCGGCCAACATTCCTATCTATCTAACCGTCGCGGCGACGGAGACTCACGGAGACCGCAAGGGCTGCGATTGGTCGGCTAACAACATCATTTCCAGAATCACTTTTCCGGTTAGTTATCTCCCTCCTCTCACAACAACAAGACCGCCATTTTTTAAATGGTTTACTGTCTGCCGGTTAATATTTGGTCCAAATTATTTGAATTTCCACATCAATAAGCTCCAACTCCAACAACAGTCTTTCTCTCTCGGTCGCCATCGTTCACTGTGAGGAGTGGAACGGAGCCGGAAGGTGAACAATCAATCAAAGACTTTCACTATAGACGTTGCCAGATTGGGTCGTCTAACGTAGCGACGCCTACTGATCGGGAGGTGAACTGCCTTGCGTACCCGACATCCCGACGGAGAACTTCGAAAGGACTTGATGGAGAACACTGTGAAAAAGTGCAATCTACACAGGCAACTGAGCAGAGTTTGGTAAATATTGATGAAAACACCAATGCTTCCTTAATTCTTCCCAGCATGCAATATAATATCAGACTCAGAAAAGAGAAGATTTGGGGAGAAAATAACTTTCTCCTTGACTTCAATGTCAGTCAAACAGATTGTTTCATCGTGTATATTGTAGCATTACTGTGGAGAGAAAAACTTGTCTGCTAGGCACTTCTAACTGCTTGATAGAGATCATAGAAGTTGGGGTTAAGTATGGCAAAAAATCACGTGGTTTGAAAGCCCCTGGCACAGATTAACTTTGTGGCATGAACACAGTATGACTTTAAGAGTTTAAAGAGAAATTTGTTGTGTCCGGTGAATCATTTTTAAGATAAAATATATTTGGGATATTTAAGTAGATCCTTTGAATTTATTTTACACATTCCCAAAATATATAAAATCACTTCTGTAATAAATAAAAATCACTTGACCCACCTGCAGTTCGGACTCAGCCCTCACCAGCTCCTGAGCCTTCTGGACCCGGCCTTCGATGTACTGCTGCTCCTCCTGGTTCTCGGGGGCCTCATCACAGTTGATGTCGAGGGTGAACATGAGGTCATGATCCGAAATCCCAAACATGTCCAGAGCATGAAGGTGGGCGATGTGCTGGTCCAGTTCCGGGTCAGTCCGCCGGTGTCTGGAGTGCAGAGCTTGCAGCTGCAGCTGTGTGGAAGAGGACCTGGTGTCCTCCAGAGTAAAGAGCTCCTTCAGCTCCTGTCTGCTGAAGTACCGGAACGGGTTTTTCTCGTCCCCGGTGTTCTGTCGGATGAGGGAGTCTTTGAAAACCTGCCGCCTGTAGATCTTTTCCTCCACCGTGCCGCAGGTGATCAGCCGGTAGATGACAACGTTTTTGGTCTGCCCGATGCGGTACGCCCTGTCCACGGCCTGGGCGTCCATAGCCGGATTCCAGCTGGGATCGTAGATGACGACTCTGTCTGCTGCTGTCAAGGTGATGCCGACTCCACCAACCTGAGTGGTGAGGAGGAAGACCGAGTAACGTTTGTCCTTCTGAAAGAGGGAGATGAGCCTCTCCCGCTCTGTAATCTGGGTTATCGTGCCATCCAGTCTCAATACTTTAAAGCCTCTGTTGCCAAGGATACGTTGAATGATGTCGAGCACCCTCCTGTAATGAGCAAAAACGAGCGTGCGGTGACCTTCTTCTCTGAGCTTCTCCAGGAGCGCGAACAGAAAGACGAATTTCCCGGACTCTGATATCAAGACATTGTCGGGTACATTAGCGATGCTCTGAGCTTCAGTCTTGCTGCTGTCACCCATTGAGCCTTCTGCTGCATTTTCCTTTGAGCCAAGCTTTACTGCAGCACCGACAGAAAGCAGTCGCGGGTGATCACACAGCTTTTTCAGGATGTTTAATTCAGGAAGAGGTGACTTGGTCGTCATTAGCGACTCCTTGATGTGGTCCAAGCCAATGAACCGCTTGTAAATGTCCTCCTGAATGGCGCTCAAGTAAGTCCATACAATCAGGTCATTCTTTCTGGTCAGTTTGGGCATAACTGCTCCACCGACGGCCCGATCGCTCTGAACTTGACTGTCCTTATTGTCCGAGTGCTCCTCTTTGCCGTTCATCTTGTTTTTCTGCACTTCGGATTTTGTCCTTCGGAGGAAGTAGGGCTTTATTAACGCCATGAGGTTTTCGGACATCCGGGACCCGAGAGCCTTTTCACCTGGGTTGGCATCCTTCTCCCTGGCACGGGTGATGGGGTCCTCAAACTCCGTTTTGAAGGTCTTCGCTGTCCCCAATAGAGCACCTTTGCAAGCAAAGTTAAAGAGAGTCCACATTTCCCTCAGGTTGTTTTGGACCGGAGTTCCTGTCAGAAGAATTCTTTTCTTTGAAGGGATTGCGTAAGCACTTTTGGCTGCTTTGGTGGACGAGTTTTTTATTTTGTGTGCCTCATCCAAGATCACATAATCCCAACGGAATTCCCTTCCGTGGTACGAGGACAGCTGCTGCCAGTTGTGTATCAGCATGTTGTACGTGGTTATGATGACGCCCCCTCTCCTCTGAACTTTCTCCAAACTCCTGGTCCTCTCTACTTTACTGGCGCCGTGAAACTCTTTGACCCTCATGTCAGGAGTCCATTTGGCAAACTCCTTGTTCCAGTTTGTGATGAGGGATGTCGGCATGACGAGCAGCGTATGTTTTATCAGCTCATTGTCGTACATGCCCGAGAGGAACGAAATAATTTGGATGGTTTTACCGAGCCCCATTTCGTCGGCTAGAATCCCGCCTTCATGACTATCTCTGTAGAGACCATACAGAAAGGAAACTCCATCCTGCTGATAGTCGTACAGTTTGTCATAAAGTTTTTTTGACACCGTTAAACCACTGTTATTCACATTGACAACATCTGTCTTCTCTATCCTTTTCGGTAGATTGCGAGTCTGGTGAATGTTGTTGTGAGCCAGCTTGAGTAGCTCCGGTGGTTTCTGAATGTTCCCTTCTTTGGCATCTTTTATATCCGAAATCAGTCTGAAAGAAGACGAAACAAAATGAAAGAATGTGGGTTTGAGGTAAACCTGTTTTATATTCACATGAACCCTAATTCAGTTGTTATTTAGTTGCACAGTACATACATAGCCCCTAGCTATCTCACACCAGTGACCACTTCAGGGGCAATGTGGGGGTTCAGGGTCTTGCCCAAGGACACGCAGCACTTGGAGGAGCTGGGGATTGAACCACCAGTCTTGGGAGACAATGGCTGTGTTCGAAACAGCATACTTCCATACTGCATACTACATACTCATCAATCAGACAGTATGCAGAGCGTTTACCCACAATGCATTTCGCTCCTGCCTGAGCCGAAATCAGCCGGCCTGAAGCTGATTTTCCTTAAGCTCTAAACTCTGTAAACTTTAGCAACATTTGAAACATTTTCAGGCGAGAAAGTAGTCGTTTAGATCCCCAACGTGTTGAAAACCTGACAAAATACCGGCTATTTACAATTTTGTTCCCACGAATTCGGCGCTACTAAAGCTAGCCGCAGTGAGCAACACACTTCAGGTTATTTCCACAAAATAAAATACCCGTTGCCTTTTATCATAGGGAAAGCCATTACGATAAAATTGGTGCTTTTGTTTTGAAAACAGGAAGTGAACCTACCCTCGTTGTAGCTAGCTTGAAACTGCCGTTTTGACAGGAAATGACGATCGGCGACGTCACGTTACGTTGCATTTTGGGTAGTTTGAGTATGATTAGTAACCTCATGATGCATATCCAACATTTCGGAGAATCTAGTATGTATCCGGGAACTTCTCGCTTACTCAAACTAACTCAAAATGTTAGTAGGAGTAGTAGGAGAAGTATGCGATTTGAACACAGTCTCTGTTATCTGAGCCATTGCTGTAGATATGATTTAACTCTTTATGGTCTCATTGGATAGGGATTTTATTCATCCATTCACCTCTTCTTCCTCCAAAGGCTCTGGTGTTTTGTGCTCAGGTGCTTTTTGGTTGATGAAAGTAAAACTAAATGAGAACAGAAATCAGGCTTCTCTCTCTCTACACCAGTTGTTCAATGACTGTATAATTCAATTTCTCTGATATGCTCTTGTTGCTTCAGTGATATGTAGTCATGTTTTGTGGCTCCGCTTTTTTTAGGTTTAATTTGATGTTGGCTTATTTTGAAGAAAAGATGCATGATTTTACAATCCTTTTAGTTGGTCTCCATGGCATCCCTTCTTTGTAAATGTAGTCTAACCCATCAGTTTTATTAGAGTTGGTTTCAGATTGTTATAATTTAGCGTTAAAGTAGCGTTATAACCGCCAATAAGTTCTACAATAACATGTTTTTATATTTCCCACTAATCATTCACATTCTTAATTACAACAGGAATGGAAGGAAAAAGGGTAGAATACATTTTTTATTGCTGGATTTTCTGTGTATTTGAGATAATTGGGAATTAAATTTTTACCTACGAGCTACCGCTTTAATTATGATATTAGGTCAGAAATGAAGCATTAAAGCATGGAATTAACTGTGATACAATCAACAGGATATCATCAGACTCATACAAAAGAATGAAATAAATTTGTCTTGTTTATCATTTTAGTTACTTTACTTGTTTAGTTGTTTTTGTGTTAATTCCTTCTGTGGATGTCTGTTTTTTATACTTGTCAGGTTTTATAGCTTTTTTAAAGTCTGTTGAGCTTTTGCATTTAAATTAACTTCACTTCCTGTTTTATTTTGTAGAGTATTCCCCATTGTGCATTCTGTTTAGGTTACTTCTGCTTCCCACCTGTATCTTATTTCTAATTGTCACGCCCATGGACTCTTGTTTTTAGTTTTATGTTTTAGGTCACGTTTTTGTGTTTCGGTTCATGTCTTAGTTTTCCCTGCACTCTGTTAATTAGTTCACTCACTGCACCTGTTTATTCCCCACCAGTTGCACCTTGTCCCCAATCACTCTCACTCCCTATTTAAGTTCTCAGTCCTTAGTGTTCCTTGGTGAGATTCTTGCCATTCATGCCTGACCCTACCCCAAGTTACCTAAACCTGCCTGCCTTGCTTCCATGTTCCATGTTCCACGTCGTTTTGCAAAAGGCCTGACCAAGATCCTGACCAAGAGGCCCCAGGGCCTGACCACGAGCCTGACCATGAGGCCACAGGGCCTGACCACGAGCCAGACCACGAGGCTACAGGGCCTGACCACGAGCATGACCACAAGCCTGACCACAAGGCCCCAGGGCCTGACCAAGATCCTGACCAAGAGGCCACAGGGCCTGACTACGAGGCCACAGGGCCTGAACACGAGCCTGACCACGAGGCCCCAGGGCCTGACCACGAGCCTTACCACGAGACCACAGGGCCTGACAAAGATCCTGATCAAGATCCTGACCAAGAGGCCCCAGGGCCTGACCACGAGGCCAAAGGGCCTGACCACGAGGCCCCAGGGCCTGACCACGAGCCTGACCATGAGGCCCCAGGGCCTAACCAAGATCCTGACCACGAGGCTGACCACGAGGGCAAAGGGCCTGACCACGAGCCTGACCACGAGGCTGACCACGAGGCCACAGGGCCTGACCACGAGCCTGACCACGAGGCCAAAGGGCCTGACCACGAGCCTGACCACGAGGCCCCAAGGCCTGACCACAAACCTGACCATGAGGCCCCGGGGCATAACCAAGATCCTGACCACGAGGCCCCAGGGCCTGACCAAGATCCTGACCAAGAGGCCACAGGGCCTGACCAAGATCCTGACCAAGAGGCCACAGGGCCTGACCACGAGGCCCCAGGGCCTGACCAAGATCCTGACCAAGAGGCCACAGGGCCTGACCACGAGCCTAACCGCGAGGCCCCAGGGCCTGACCACGAGTCTTACCACGAGACCACAGGGCCTGACAAAGATCCTGACCAAGATCCTGACCAAGAGGCCACAGGGCCTGACCACGAGGCCAAAGGGCCTGACTACGAGGCCACAGGGCCTGACCACGAGCCTGACCACGAGGCCCCAGGGCCTGACCACGAGCCTGACCATGAGGCCCCAGGGCCTAACCAAGATCCTCACAACGAGGCCCCAGGGCCTGACCAAGATCCTGACCAAGAGGCCCCAGGGCCTGACCACGAGGCCCCAGGGCCTGACCAAGATCCTGACCATGAGGCCCCAGGGCCTAACCAAGATCTTGACCACGAGGCCCCAGGGCCTGACCAAGAGGCCACAGGGCCTGACCACGAGGCCCCAGGGCCTGACCAAGATCCTGACCATGAGGCCCCAGGGCCTAACCAAGATCCTGACCACGAGGCCCCAGGGCCTGACCAAGATCCTGACCAAGAGGCCACAGGGCTGGACCACGAGGCCAAAGGGCCTGACCAAGATCCTGACCACAAGGCCCCAGGGCCTGACCACGAGCCTTACCACAAGACCACAGGGCCTGACCAAGATCCTGACCAAGAGGCCACAGGGCTGGACCACGAGGCCAAAGGGCCTGACCAAGATCCTGACCAGGAGGCCACAGGGCCTGACCACGAGCTTGACCATGAGGCCCCAGGGCCTGACCAAGATCCTGACCACGAGCCTGACCATGAGGCCCCAGGGCCTGACCAAGATCCTGACCACGAGCCTGACCATGAGGCCCCAGGGCCTGACCAAGATCCTGACCACGAGCCTGACCATGAGGCCCCAGGGCCTGACCAATATCCTGACCACGAGCCTGACCATGAGGCCACAGGGCCTGACCACGAGGCCCCAGGGCCTGACCAAGATCCTGACCAGGAGGCCACAGGGCCTGACCAAGATCCTGACCTCTAGGCCACAGGGCCTGACCAAGATCCTGAACAAGAGGCCACAGGGCCTGACCAAGATCATGACCACGAGGCCCAAGGGCCTGACCAAGATCCTGACCACGAGGCCCCAGGGCCTGACCAAGATCCTGACCACGAGGCTACAGGGCCTGACCACAAGCCTGACCACGAGGCTACAGGGCATGACCACGAGCCTGACCACGAGGCCCCAGGGTCTGACCACGAGGCCCCAGGGCCTGACCAAGATCCTGACCAGGAAGCCACAGGGCCTGACCAAGACGCCACAAGGCCTTACCAAGATCCTGACAAAGAAGCCACAGGGCCTGACAAATCCTCAGAGCCCATGGGGCCCCGGCCCATGGACTCACCTTTTCAAGCCCAAGTTTTTAACAGACTGACACAGAATTAATAAAGTATTACATATATATAGAGATTAGGGCCGGACGAGTTAACTCGTTAATTATCTAACACCGATAAATATTTTGTCGCGCATTAACGCAGGTTTTATTATTTATTTTATTTTGTTAAAGTCTGTTGCCCATAGGCTTTTATTTTGTAAAAGTCTGTTGCTAACAGGCTTTTATTCTGTAAAAGTCTGTTGCTGTCTGCTGTGGAACCGGAAAAGAAAGTAATCGGGGATCTATATATATACATATCAGCCGCGGCTATTCAGAGACAACACTGGAAGCCTCTCCCATTCTCTGGCGAAATTGCTACATCTTCATGTTAAATTGACGATAAAACAGTTATTCACAAAACACAAGATATGCCCAATACTGCATTTACTTTCATAACTACAACATGGTGTCCTGTAGCTTAATGAAGTGATTTCTTCTGAAATCGCCGCCGTTCACTGAGGAAATCATGTTATGAAGCCGCCACTAACAGCCAGGCTTCCGAGCCGAGGGCTGCCCGGCTTCAGGAGGGGGGGGGAGAGTCAAGTTTTTTTCTACAATTCTACGTCATCATTGGCTAAATCGACAAAAACTCCGAGGCTGCTCGTCGTCTCTGGGGGTAGATTAGACGTGGGCGTGTCAATATGAGGGGCTGTGTCGTGATGATTGGAGTTAGTGTTTGTCCATCATGAGAGATGTTGTGGCAGCCGAATTTTTAAGCGGGGAGAAGCATGCAGGAACTTCAGTACCAAAGCGGATATGAAAGAGACTGGTTGTCTGTGAAAGTGATGTCGGAGTTTCACTCATACTTTTAGTTGTTTCTTTCCAGAATTCATGCTGCCCATTCACAAATGTTACCTTTTTTAAGAATACTTACCACCACCATCAAACTCTAAGTATTCATTATGACAGGGAAAAATGCTCCACAGATTCTGATCCAGCCATTTACAGGCCTTAGATTCGATCATACTTGATTTTGGCCTTGCTGTGTGAATTTTCAAAGTCTATACCTTCTTTCTGTGTATTTGCTGGGCATACTTGTCATACTAGACACAGCTATGTTATAACTAATTCTTTTTAACTTTGCTATCTTCTGCTTTGGGATGGCACGAGCCACTACAACCCTGAACGCGTAATATGGGCTTCCCCTGTTTTAAAAGTCAGCAGCTGCCACTGGTAAATATGTATAAATGTTATATCTTTACCTCTACCTCTGTTTTTTGGCCATTAGAGCTTTATCTTAAAGGCATCACACGGAAAAATTAAGCAGTAAAATTTCCAGGAGCTGTGAGATGGTGGACTGAGCACGCTATAAACATGCTATAAAGAACTGGATTAAATTCACTTAATGAGCGTAATGTGGACATATCTTCAATGAGCAGGTCACAAAATCTTACAGAATTTTAAGTCTTATTAGAAAAATGTGTGAAAATCCTTCAAACGTGAACAGTTTTTAAACTGTGAGGCTTTTCAAAAGGATACAAGTCTTACTTTTACTCATTTATTCAGTGTTATTTTTTTTGTTTGCATTGAAATGAAATGAAACATAATGAAAATTCATCTTAAGAGAAAACGTCTCCACAATGTTAGTTTGTTGGTAACATTTGACATATAATTTGAAATGTTCTTAACACAAATAATGTCTGACGGTGTCAAATACCTGTTGTATTTTTCCATCTTGTCCTTTGCACTGACGGATAAAAACCTGTCAAGGTTAGAAACACACAAACGTTTTCTGTTGCAATCAAACCAAACAAATCAAATACAGAGCCAACAAACATCCATCTCCATTACAATTACAACACAATGCAATTCTTTCAAGTTGAATAACATGCGGTTAAAACACACAAGCTATAAATGTTATATTACCTATTTCTAAGTCTCAGTGGAGTTTGGAAACCAAACATCTGGGAAGTTTATATTAACCAGAGCAAAAAGGAAAGTTTTACTTTTTGTTACTCGACATATAAATTCAGGTTAAACTCGTCAATCAAACCTGGAAAAACTCTTTTAAACACAGATCTTTAGTCATAAAACCTTGAATTGATTTTCTAAATGCAATAAAAGAGTTTCTTGGATATTTGGTTTGTTGTAGATATCCAGAACGTTTATAGTCGATATGAAGTATTCACCAGTGTCATTTTGACTTTAAAAAATAATTAAAATACCACATAAAGTGGTAACTTTACCCTTAATTCACTTGAAAATGATCCAACAGATGTTTGAAAATAGAAGAACTTCTGTGTTGAGCTCCCGATGTTTCAGGATCTAACAACAGATTCTGCTGGTTACGGTGTTTTTACAGGGAAAGGAGAGTGGGACCGGTTTAAAATGTCAGACTCTCTTGGTCACATTGGGCAGATTTGTTTGACCTTTAATCCGACAAAATGAATAAAAATGGACTGAGGAACGATTGCAGAGGTTATTCCTGAAGTGTCTGGTTAAAACGTGATTCTTATCGTTAGAAATTCAGCACGAGGTCCGTTACAGATTCCTCATCCTGTCACATCTTAATCTGAAATTTAACAACAAACTTCCATCCATCCATTTTCTATACTCCCATAACCCAACACTACCCAGATCCGCCCTCTGAGGACATCACCTGTTTCCTCCCAGCTGCTTACGCACTTAATTGTTTCCTAAATGGTCTTTTTTTTTTTCCCATTTGTCTCGGTACCTAACTTACTGCACTTACTCTAGCACTAGTTATGCTCTTAGCTGTTTGGTTTTGGAAGGAAATGCACTTATGATTTCTTGTGACCTGAAGTTCTTTTGCCTACCAATGTTGTCGCGGCCTTCTAAGTTTCCAAACTATATTTTCTAAGAAAGGCCGTGGGTGGCAGCAGGCGGTTTGATTCTTGCACGCACTTCAGACTTGATTGTTTAAAAAATATATGTAGTTAATTTCTAACAAAAAATATGAACAAAACAATAATTAAAAATCTCTTACAACTTAGATGAAAAACGAAAGTTAACTTAATCTGATTTTACAAGCTCAAAAAGTGTTAAAAAAAAATATTTTACCAAAACCTCCCGTCTTCATTTGACATGTCTTCATTTATTTTTGAATACCAGCTTTTGTGTGAGAATTTATGGTGAAATAACTGTTTCTATCCTTACAATATTTCATTCACTTGACTAATTTACCTTTTTTCTGTCATTGATTCACACGTCATAAATACTTGACATATAAGTTAATCACTAATTACAAATTGGATTTTCTAAACTATCACTTTGTCTTGTGGCTATGTCTGCATGCAAATCACTTTCTTTCTTTGCTTGAGAACACGTGCGTGTCTGAAGTTACTACCAACTAGAAAACACAGAAAAAACACAACCCTGGCATCTTGTTCTGGGCCCCCACAGGTTTAAAAATATCTCACTTAAAGAGCCAGTCAGATTTTCAATGTAAAGATATGTCACTCTTTAGGTTTATTCCGTTTATTATTATTTATTCCGGAATGTAATGTAATTTAATGTAATGTTAGATTAGATTTTGTAATATTTAAGTCTGAAATGTACTGACAGGATAACACAGACAGTATAACCTGGAACATGGTGCTCGAGGCTGAAAGAACAACAGACTAACCACAGTTTTGCTGCCACACTGTGCACGCTTTGTTGCTTTAAGTCTTCTCTATGAAAGGTCCTAATAACTCATAAAGTCTCAGCAGATGAAGCAGAAATCTACTTTACTTACTTTGCCCGCTCGTCTGAAATTTCGGCCCCTTTGTGGGTATCCCGATGATCATCTACGGTGTGTCGACGCCGACATAATGATCTAATGAAACACTCGCGGCTCAGCCCTGAAGGATTCATCCAATCAGAGCTGAAAAAAAGGGCGGCAACGGCAACCGTCAGGATGAGACGAGAAAGTACCGGATTCATATCGTGTTAATGGAAAGTCCCTCATTCAAACAAACAGCCCACGTTTTAGAAATGCCCAACAAGTACTTACACTCGCCCTCCTCTGCATTTAAACTCCTGGAGTCCTTCGCTTTCTGCCAGATCCTCACCTTCTCCCTCTCTGCTCCGAGTTCCTTCTCTCCATTTCGGTCAGTTTTCCATGTTTTAGTTTATGTATTTCCTTTGTTTTAGAATAAACAGTTTCTCGATCGGTCTGCACCTGGGTCCACCTTCCTCGTCTGCACCCACGTGTGACACTTAATTAACTCAATCAGATAATAAAACATAAGAAATTAAACCAGACAGCAAAAAATAAAACCCTCAAGTTTGGTCTTTAAAGCTAATAAAGAAGAAAGGAGCAGATAGTTGTGTGCTGAGTCACTGCGGTTCAGGTGTTTCAGACGCCTAAAGGCTTCGACAGACTTTCTCTGTTGAAACAGGTTTCATCAGGTTAACGGTTTACGGAGCGCCGTCTGCATCTGAATCAGCATCAAACAAACAAATTTACAGATGAGAACACATCCTCTGCGTCTTCAACAAGAGGGAAATTAGCAAATTAGCCCCCAGAGCTCTGACATGAGGCGTCAGAAACCACATCAGAGTAACTCTGCAAAGCTCAGGCCTGACAAGAAGCCGCAGCAGACGAAAACAAGAAGAAAAGAAAAACAGATAAAAAGAAACAAGACACGCAACCAAAGATGAAGAGACAATGAAGTTAAAAACAGCCTAAATATATATGGAGAGGCGGCAGAAGGGGAGTCAACTCGGGAATGTTGTAGTTTCTCTTTAAACGTGGGAAAGCTGAACGTTTACGGGAATTTTGAGGGGAGTTCCAATCATTGTCTGCAGCAAAACGAAAGGAATTCTGACCGAAGACAGTTGGGGGGGGTAATGATGCAAATGTTCAGAGATGCGAGTCGTGAGAAACTCCCAGACAGCAGCCGCCTGGCGTTATTATGCAAAGGCAGGGGTGAAGCAGGGATTTTAAATGTGGGGGTGTTCCAGGGGGGGCACATGAGCACCACATCAAGTTGATAGACTGTATATAAAAAGGTCAAGCCTCACAATAGAGGTACGGTATCATAATTTACACATTTTTAATCACAAAATGTAACATTTAATCACTATCAAGGAGTTATCACCGTGGATTTACTGTAGGCTACGAAGTTCCTGAAAAAAACTGCACTTCATGGCTTGATTGAAAACTCTCAAAGATATAATTGCCCTCTCAAGAGTAAGATTCTGATCACTATCCCCCCCCCCCATTAAGTTCCGATGTGTGGCTTGTGGGGGGGGGGGGTCTCACTAATACCTAATTATTATGACTTGATCAGGTGCAGTGACAATGCATCCTTGTTCATATTTCACCAAAAATCATTCCCTTCCAAACATCAAAACCAATCAGATAAGCTAGATATACAGTATATAATATCACTGCAAATATTGAATATAATTTTTTGGATGAATGTTATTTTAAGTCATTCAACAAAACTTGGATTTAAATTCTTCTTTTTGTTTGACAGTCCACAGGTCTGGCCAGTCACTACTGATGTCTCCAGAGAAACAGCTAAAATGATGCATGCATCACACATCTCACACACCCACTCACACTATTGTGATCACAATATTCACCAGCAGGACATACGCATCCCCCCTCTTTACATTAACAATCAGGGCAAAGTGAGGCTACACTTCTATAAACTGGAGATGCATTTAGCTGCCTTTGAATACTCCGACCTGGTGGTGGTAGCCTGGCTCCTTGTGTCTGCCCACACTGACCTGCTTCAGGTTGGGAGCTGCCAGGGCTGCTGGTTTCATGGCTGGGGTCTGTCTGGGTCTGTCTGGGCCTGATCTGGGTCTGACTTGTGCTTCTTTACAAAGAAGTATTTTCATTGTTATCTGTCCCTACACAAAATAACACAGTCTGGTTAAACCTCAATATTGTGTTCATCTTAAACTATTTGTCTCCATTCTTGTGCTTTAACTTACTTTAAAACCAACTCCAAGCCGAGCTGCTATAAAATTAAACCAGATCATGTAGGTTAGTCAGGTGAAGTAGTTTGGCTAAAGTTATACTTTTATACCTTTATAATAACAAACAAGCTTCATGGACATTGTAACAAATGCCCAAGGGATCATATCAGTTACATCTAACGTTACAGTTATGAAATCCTTATGAACTGTGTTGATTACACACTTACTGAAAACCAACAATGATATGTTTTTTTAAAGTGCTACATAGCTTCATGCTAACGTGACATTAGCCTTTCATAACTTTAGCCTACTCGTTTAGCCTAACAATTGGCAACAAAATCTCTTCTCTAAATGTGCAGTCTTTAAAAAGAAAACACATTAAAACTTAACTGAAAATGATGTATTCCCACGAAAGTAGGTTCACTCTGACAGTACTACAGGACACTCTCTATGCCTGCCACTCATTTCAAAGACGCCGCGTTTCTCACTCATCTTTCAACGAGACTTGCCTGTCAATTAACTGGAGTGACACCTGAGGTGTCCAATCAGGTTCCAGAGGCGGCCGTTCGGGAGTCGAAAGCTCTTCTTTGGCAGTCGATTCAAAAGAGCCGACTCTCGGAAAAGAGCCGAGCTTCCCGTCATTAGCTCCGACTGTTCGTCTTTGACATATCAAATTTCCCGGGCCGGGTCGCGGACAACAGTCTGTGATTGGGTGAATGTCCGTTCAGTTTGACCAATGCCTTTTCGTGCAGGGTAAGGGAGCTGAGGTGCGCTCCTTTTATGTATGTTGGTGCACTACGAGGGTGGGCAAACTGGTTTACCTTTGGAAAATGTGGGGGGGATGAAATCACCTTGCTGTAAAAGTGGGGGTGTCGAAACACCCCCATCCCCCACAGGTGCGACTCCCCTGTGCAAAGGTACAACAGACACAGCAGGTTGAGAGTGGAAACTGTTGGGAAAGGGATGAATGTGAATGAAACGGCCATTTTATGTGTTGTTCTAAATAAAGTTTACACATAGATATAATCCTAACACTTAATATGTTGTATAAAGTGCCTTATCTGTGCTAACAAGAAGCTTCCAGAACGTTGTTGTTGTTGAATAACTCTTAAAATGAGACAAATCTGCAGGATTTGTTTCATTTAGAAACACAAACGGCTGCTGACAGGTGACTCCAAGAAGCTGTGAGACATGGAGTTAAGTGATGAATGAATTAATGAATCTGAAAAGGAAAACACACTCCCACGCTAACCCGTTTTTCAGGATGTGTGGTTATTCCCTTGGGAAGCTCCGGTACTTTCCATCCAGGTGCTTGTTGTTGGCTCGACGTCACATGAGTGACAGCAACGTCTCACCTGTACGCTGAAGCTAAACCAGACATGATATTATCACATTAACATTTAAAAGTCAGCTGTTTTTAGATAAATTGATGCTTTCTGCAGGAGACTGGAACAGTGGCGATTCTAGAGATTTATACATGGGGTGGCATTGTAGGGTGGCAATTTTTTTAGGAAGCCCATCTTACTTTGTACTTTATATGAACCCATATACAACAGTTTTTTCAACACCCAAGTGTGATAAATTCAATATTTGGTCCACATACATGAGGATTTCACTTTTTAGTACATTAAAACAGTGATTCCCTTGGGAAAATTCCCAAGGGAAAATACCCTACAAAATTCCAGCATTATCCTAGAAGTAAAGCCCTCCCTCAAAGGCCTGCCTGCCAAAGTATTTTGTGAGTGTATGTGTACAGAATAACAACAATATATCAACATATTAAATTGGGGATTTTTTAAAAGGCTTAGACAGGCTGGATATAGATAGTTAGATACTGTAGCTGGCTAGTTAGATATAGGCCTACACAATTTAGTAACAAAATGTGTATTGATACTTTAAATAAGTCTTTGATACGTTTTGCTTTATTTTATAACAGCATTTAACCTACAGAAATAAAATGCAGATGATTAGCCTACCTCCACATGTTTTTACAGTCATTAAGTCCGCCGTGGGCAATACTGAAGTCACTGTTGCATACAGTGCACCTCGCCACGGTGTCATCATTCTTCACCTTCACTAGGCATGGGTATACTTTAGTATATTCTGCTGTAAAATGGGTCTTATATTTTCGTTTCCTACTCCAGGATTCACCCTCTGCCATTTGGCAGGATGCACAGTTTTGAGTGGTAACTTAGGTGACTGTCAGAGAGTAAATCGAAGCCCTCCCACACCGAACGTTATTGGCTTATTTTGCTGATTAAACCAATCAGCGCTCCCTCTGACAAGCAGTCGCCCTGAGCAGAGCATCGCTTTGGACAGATACGCACAGGTTTCACACCTCTCCCCACACCCCGCTCTCTCTCGTGCCTGCGCAGTCCAAACGCGCATGGTGCACGAGTTATTGCATAGTCTAAAATCCGGGATATTTTATCCGACTCGCGGGCATCCGTGATTAACTATCAATATCAGGGAGACTCCAAGAACTTCCGGGAGACTTGGGATGTCTGTCCCGAACTGGCTTGAAAATAATAATAATAATACTTTTATTTTGTACAGCGCCTTCCATCTATGAGGAATTATAAACGTTTCGAAACCATATTACACTTTGATGCATGTTAGGCTCCATCTGACAGCTTGTGTCCGCACTGACTCCACGTCAAGGCAAAGAGATTCTGCCATATGGATGCAACCATTCGTGATGGGGGAGGAGGAGGGGGGGGGGGACCAACGTGTTCCTTTTTCAAATTTAACATTCTGCAGTTTGACACCAATTTCAGATTGTTTTGCATTTGATTTGATCTTAAAACGATATTAACAATAATTATCCAATAAATAATCAGTTGGTATTTTTTTACTGGGGTGGCAGCCGCCACCCCTGAAAAGGGGTCTGGTAGTTTCGCGTGTGGACTGGCATACTTCTCCTACTACTCATACTAACTTTTTGAGTAAGCGAGAAGTTCCTGGATGCATACTAGATTGTCCTAAATGTTGGGTATGCATCATGAGGTTACTACTCATACTCAAACTACCCAAGATGCAACTTAACGTGACGTCGCCGATCGTCATTTCCTGTCAAAACGGCAGTTTCAAGCTAGCTACAACGAGGGTAGGTTCACTTCCTGTTTTAAAAAAAAAAGCACCAATTGTATGGTAATGGCTTTCCCTATGATAAAAAGCAACGGGTATTTTATTTTGTGAAAATAACAGGAAGTGCGTTGCTCACTGCGACTAGCTTTAGTAGCGCCGAATTCGTGGGAACAAAATTGTAAATAGCCGGTATTTTGTCAGGTTTTCAACACGTTGGGGATCTAAACGACTACTTTCTCACCTGAAAATGTTTCAAATGTTGCTAAAATTTACAGAGTTTAGAGCTTAAGATAAATCAGCTTCAGGCCGGCTGATTTTGGCTCGGGCAGGAGCGAAATGCATTGTGGGTAAACGCTCTGCATACTGTCTGATCGATGAGTATGCAGTATGTTGTATGTAGCATGTAGTATGCAGTATGCAGTATGTACTATACAGTATGTAGTATGTTGTATGTTGTATGTAGTATGTAGTATGTAGTATATAGTATGCGGTTTCGAACACAGCCTCTGACTTCATCAAGTCAAACTTGACTTGCTTTGTCTTGACAAGAAATTTATTTCCAACTTTCGAGCTAAATTTACTGAAATACAAGACGGGCTTCTGGTGAATAACTAGTCACGAATTAATTACATGAAATAAGTATTTTTTAAATCTAAGTTTAAGATTTAATACGATGTGATGAAAGCGAAACATTCCGACAGCGACTTCAATCAGTTTTTAGTTGTTTTTAACACAATCACCTTAAACGTAGAACATTAAATTTAACTCGAATTTCTGCCTCTAAGCTGTTCGCAGCAGCCTGAAACGCGTCGTTATTTCAGAAACGCCAGGACATGGTCAGTGGAGTTTATTGTGCAACTGTACCTCACACGTCTTCTGTTCTGGAAAATATGTCTCTTCATACTTTGGAAATTACTTTATTTGGTGAAATTATTGTTTACTTATGTATTTATATCCTCTTTCTCCTCCAGAACATGTTGTTACTGTTTGTTATGTAAAGTGTTTCTTTGTAAATAAAGTTTGTTTGAAGAAAAACTTTACTACAACTGTTATGATTAAAGAGGAAGAAAAAGAGCGACAAAAAGCAGCGTAACACCAGGCCAGGGATACCTGCTGAGAGAGAGAAACACAAGTTAATGACAACAATGATGTCATAATAACAAATGTCATCTGAACATGGAGAGGGAAGAGAGAAGAAGTGCATCATGGGAGAGGAAGATGGAGGCAGGACTTAAACTTCTGTTCTTATTCTTTCTTTTTCTATTTAAAGCAAGGATTCAGTCAAATGATTTCTAGAGGTTTCAGCAGCTCCACCCGACAGCGCAACTTGCTGGAGGGAGGGATGAACAAGCAGAGCAAGAAAAAATAAGTCCAAAGAAATACAAAAATAAACCAAATCAATCTATTTTTTTCTCCTGGAAGCAGATACATTATTTAATAAAGTCTTTAGTTTAAGTTTTGAGCCGTTTCCTGTAAGTTATTGAGGTAAAAGTTATTAAACTAATGTTCTACTTCTGAATGTGTCCGAGAGGCTGGGACACCAAAACAGCCTGAGAAGCAGTTTTATTGGCCCAGCCGCTGCTTGTTTGCTTCTTCATATTCTGGTCTCTGGATCAATATTTGTTCATTTTAGTCTTTAATATGTGTAATAATACTAAATATTTTGTGGATTACATATAGAGATTTGACTTTACTTCTTTGAAAGAGTTTAATGTGAGCTGCCTTGGTGTGTTTGTGGGTGTAAAGGAGGATTCGGCTCTTTAGCGGAGGCTGTGGTGGCTCTTAGAAGAGCCTTTGTTCGGGGTGTTGTTGTAATTTGGAGGAGTAGTTCACTTCTTGGCCTTCCTGGCTGCGGGCTTCTTGGCGGCAGTTTTCTTGGCTGCGGGCTTCTTGGCTGCGGCCGCTTTGGGCTTCTTAGCGGCGGGCTTCTTGGGGCTCTTCTTGGCTGCTGCGGGCTTTTTGGCGGCGGCGGGTTTCTTAGCCGGAGCCTTCTTGGGGGACTTCTTTGCCGCTGCTGCGGGTTTCTTGGCGGCGGGCTTCTTGGCCGCGGTGGTCTTCTTGGCGGCGGGCTTCTTGGCTTTAACAGGAGCCTTCTTCTTAACCACCTTCTTCACCGGTTTGGCGGCTTTGGGCTCCTTCTTGGCCAGCTTGAAGGATCCGGAGGCCCCCGTGCCCTTGGTCTGGCTCAGGGTGCCGGCGGTGACCAGCTTGGTGACGGCGGTGTTGATGCGTTTGTTGGACTTGGTGACGTCGACGCCATTCCCGGCCAGCATCTTCTTGAGCGCCGCCAGAGACATGCCCTTGCGCTCCTTGGACTCGGCCACGGCGGCCACGATGAGCTTGGAGAGGCTGGGTCCGTCCTTGGCGGCCCGGGGAGCGGCCTTCTTCTTCGGGGACTTGGCCAGGGCTTTAGCCGGGGCTTTGGCCGGTGCGGGTGCTGGAGCTTCTTCTGCCATGTTCGCGTGTTGCTGTTCAACTGAACGTCTCGAGCTCAGAGCAGGAGGCGGGACTTATTACACACATGAGAACCGTGGAGAGGCAACGCACTCCGCCGCTCTGCCGCCGCCTCGAATGCGGCCACACTTGTGTTTTCTCCGCCGCGTTTTCCACGCTAAATCCCCCCAAAACCAACGTTTTCCGACACAAGTCCGATTGGAGCAGGAGGGAAACCCTCGTCCCTCCACACTGAGCTCACGTTCGGCTTCCAGGACTTTTTCTCTCTGTTCCAGGAGGCTTCAAACCGCTCCGATACTCGGTCACTTGGAGCGGCTCGCAGCGAGTTTTCTCCACATTTCGTCTCCTAAAACGTCTAAAAGCGCTTTGTACGGGATATAAGAGCGATGTTCCCGTTAGCAGAGACATCTGTGGACAGAATTAAGACGAAATTGTGGATCTGCGGGGATTTGTTGAGTTGTAACGGAGGAAGTTTTGGCTGGAAGTAAACACACGGCCGCTGCCGCTGCTCGGGCCGGATATTCCTGTCACAGATGATCCTCAGGAACAGACTTCCTGTCTCCTCTAAATACACATTAATCAACAATTAGACCTAAAATACACTAGTTAGTCATGATCAGGCTGAAGATGACAAATAAAAGCTTCTTTCTTTGTGACAAAGAGACATAAAGTGAAATCTCTCAGGGTGCAGATTTGACCCCATCCAGGTTAATAATGATCATTTCACAGGTGAACCTTTTAAAACCATTAACAGGATCTAAATAAACACAAAGCAGCTGAGAGAAGCCCGACATGTTCAGTCTGCTATCAATTTATGATTTATTCTTCTTTTTTTTGTCTAAACTCAATAAGTCATCAGAGCTTCTCATTAAAAAACTGATATCTGGATTAAAACCAGTTTTAATCAGTTAAATGAATAAAAATCCTCCATCTGCTGATCTTTGATCCATCTTATAACACTTTAACCAACACGGAGTTCATAATGCCGCCTTTAATAACCAGCTGGCTCTGTATTAAAGACACATTTCATGTGTAATGTCGGTGGGATCTGTGCACATTCTGTGCTGATCTGAATAAATAATCAAACCTCTGATGGAGATAAGTGTGACGACATCGTCTGAGCGTATCCGAACTCTCCCACAGGGAAGGTGTGCTGTGATCCCAGCTGCAGGCGGTCCAACAGACCATCAGAGGGACGATCCCCTTGTTTCTATGAGTGAATCAATCAGTAGATAACAGAGTCCTTCAGGAGGGAGAATCTGCCCCTCACTCTCCTTCCTGGGGCTCCATCTCCCCCCAACAACACACAATCTGCTGCTGCAGGAGGATTTCTACAAATACACCAACAGCGCCTTACTGTACACAGAAAATCAGCCTGTGCTGGATGTATAAGAACATTTATTCACATGTGCATGAAACTCAACAGCTTTAACACAGGCTGTCCAAGCAAATAAAAACACCTTTGAGTTCAGCCATTTAGCTTTTCAATTCCTCCTTCTGTAGCTCATCAAACATAAGCAAGTCAGCTTTAACAAGAGGAAATATTACTAAAAGAACAAAATATGCAGACGATTTATTATTATACATCTCAGACCCTATTCATAGTCTACCACATGTGTTGAAAACTTTACAAACGTTTGGTGTTTTTTCTGGCTATAAGTTGAATTTTACTAAAAGTGAGTGTTTTCCTATAAATGCCAAGGCTCGTTCTCTTCAGGACTCTGATATTCCATTTTCTATGTCCAGAGACGGGTTTAAGTATTTAGGAATTTACCTGACTCCAACTTTTTTGGAACTATTTGGTCAAAATTTCACCCCATTGATGGATAGGCTAAAGTCTGATTTTCAGAGATGGAATGCCATTAATTTGACATTGGTTGGTAGAACTAACTGTATAAAAATGAATGTTCTTCCTAGATTTCTTTATCTTTTCCAATGTCTTCCAATTTGTTTGCCGAAATCTTTTTTTCAGTCTATTGATAAGTGTATTACATCATTTATATGGGCAGGTAAAAACATCACTCTGATGGAGGCTTGGGATTGCCAAATTTGCAAGTATTTATTGGGCGGCTAATGTCCAGAAAATACTATACTGGTATCAGTCATCAGATTATGTCTGGTGTGAAGCTGAAAATAATTCATGCCTTTCAACATCGCTCCCAGCATTGATAACCTCCAGAGTACCACTATCCATTTCATCATATTCTTCAAATCCTGTAGTGACTCATACTTTACGTATTTGGCATCAATTCAGAAAATATATGGGTCTATCTCAGTTTTCCATACAGGCGCCCATTTGCCATAATCAGGCATTTATTCCAGCTAACATAGATGCAACTTTCTTGAGATGGAAAAGACAAGGCCTTGTCAGGTTTAAAGATTTTTATAAGGATGGGGTTTTTGCAAGTTTCAATGACCTTTGTGTAATATTTAATCTCAACAATTTAGACTATTTTAGGTATTTACAAGTTCGCCACTTTATTTCAACTAATACACCAAACTTTCCAAATGACCCAGAGTCTACTGTTTTGGATGATATGATTGCACTTTCTCCTGATCTAAAGGGCCTCATTTCTAGAATTCACTCTATAATCACCTCGCAAGGGGAGAATATTCATGATAAGTTGAAAGTTAAGTGGGATAACGAAATGGGAGAGGCAATTCCAGATAGTATATGGGAGGAGGCTGTGCGTAGGGTGAATGGGACTACATCCTGTCCACGTTTAGCCTTAATCCAGTTTAAAATCTTACACAGGATGCACTACTCTAAAGCTAGACTGGCAAAGACATTTGACAATGTGGTTGAAAACTGTAGTAGATGCCATAGTGCCCCTGGAACTTTAACACATATGTTTTGGTCATGTCCATCTTTGAGCTCATTTTGGTTTGGAGTCTATAAAACAATATCTGAAGTAATAGGAATAGAATGTCAGCCTAATATCTATACCTCAATTTTCAGAACCATGCCACTTGATAGTATAAGTATCTCTAGGTTCAAAGAGGTTTTTAATCCTCCAATGGAACCAGACGCTGTTTATTTGGTGTAAGAAATGTTGAAGGTGACAGAGAATACTGGGAGACGCCAACATAAAGTGCATTGCAATAGTCTGACCTTGAGCTTTTTAGGGCATAAATGGCTTTCTCAAATTTGTTGGTGCCAAACAGCAGCTTTGACTGGTTCATGTGGAAAATATGAGAAAGATGTGACCGAATTGAGTTGGTGATTTTAGGTGTAATTGAAGCTTCTGTTGTAGCTGTGCTGAGATGAGTTTTTAAAAAGAATTAGATTAACTGAACTTTTATAAAATAATAGTGTGTAGCAGGAAAACTGCACACACTGAAACAATGAATAATTCATCTGAATGTGAGATCTCAGACTTTGCTGCCACAGAAGTGATAAAAACAGCAGTAAAGAAGGATGGAAAGCTGCTATAAAGTGATCTTTGTCTCTGCTGTTCACATTGAGGAACAAAGTCCATGAAAATGTTGTTTAACTTAATTTTTTACATTTTTAATGTGAAAACTGAAAAAGCCTTTTGAGTCTGTCATTGTAGTTCTGATGACTGACCGCAAGATGGCAGCAAAACACCGACTTTGAATAAGATTCTTCAATAAAAGAAGAAAATGTTGTTAAAAACGAGTTTTTATAGTTTCAGTCAGAAATATGATGAATTCTTATTCATTTGGGTGAATATTAAGCAAACTGATGGAGGATGAAGCTCTCGGATGGAGGTGTGTGGCTCTTAAAAGAGCCGTTGTGTGGTTAAGAACCGGCGGATCAGTCTAAGCCCTCTCCCCGCGGATGCGGCGGGCCAGCTGGATGTCTTTGGGCATGATGGTGACCCTCTTGGCGTGGATGGCGCACAGGTTGGTGTCCTCGAAGAGGCCGACCAGGTAGGCCTCGCTGGCCTCCTGCAGAGCCATGACGGCGGAGCTCTGGAAGCGCAGGTCGGTCTTGAAGTCCTGAGCGATCTCTCGGACCAGCCGCTGGAAGGGCAGCTTGCGGATCAGCAGCTCGGTGGACTTCTGGTAGCGGCGGATCTCCCTCAGAGCCACGGTGCCGGGCCTGTAGCGGTGAGGCTTCTTCACGCCGCCGGTGGCCGGGGCGCTCTTGCGGGCGGCCTTTGTGGCCAGCTGCTTCCTGGGGGCTTTGCCTCCGGTGGATTTACGGGCGGTCTGCTTGGTTCTGGCCATCGTTTCTGTGTCAAACACACAAGGAAGAAAGAGAGAGAAGAGTGTGAGTCTGAGAGGAGAGCCGCTGCTTTTAAGCTGTGGCCCCGGCGGGGAAGCGGTGACGCTTCTGCGGACCCCCGGCTCCTGATTGGACAGCGGCGCCTCGCGGAGCTCAGCCCCGGCTCCTGATTGGACAGCAGCTCCTCGCGGAGCTCAGCCCCGCCTCGAGGAGGCAGCTCCCGCCTGAATGCGCGCTGCTTATTGGAGCAAAGCGTTTTGAAAAAGTCCGCTGAAGGGAGAGCGGGCCGCCCCCTGCGGCTCTGCGGGACAAAGAGCCTCTTCCCCGGTTGGTGTGTCTGGAAGCGGCCCGCCAAAACTGATGGTCAATTATTACTTTATGAAGAATTTATTTCAAAATTTGGTATAACAGTCACTCCAAAAGAATATAATATAATCTTTAATGCTATCCCGAGGAATGTTTTGCAGCTTCTTTTTGGCTCCTATCAACAATATTTTTCTGGGAAATGTTGATATCACAATTAACAAATGTACAAATAAATATATACAAAATCTTTTGGTGAATTTAAGTATTCCTTCTGCGAATTTTTTTCGGAAATCTCTTTATAGAGATGTGGAATGGAAAAAATATGTGGTTGATCAGTGATAATCAGTCTAAACAATAAGATCGAGGAAGTATCTTTCAAAATTATACACAAAATATATCCAGCAAAAACACATTAGAAAGATTTAAACTTGATATTGAATACTCTGATTCCTGCTGCTTATACGATGAATCTATTGCACATTTATTTTTTCACTGTTTTTATTGTCAAATGTTTTGTTTGAATGTACAAAATTTTATTGAAAAGAAAACTGGACATCCACATTCAGTATACTTGTACGTAAAGGACATTTTTCTTTACTTTGAAAATAACCAAATGGAAAAGGATTTCCTTTTTTTTTGTACAACTTGTTTTATTTTTAGGTAAATTTCATATCCACAAAAGGATATGGAACAGACAGCAAACCAACTTTTACACTTTTTTTTAAAGAACTATATCAATACAGCACCGACATCAATGGTTTAGAAATGCCTAAGGCTTTAAAAACAAACTTTATTTTGGGAAAAAGTTTTATTTTAAAATGTTTTTCTCTACAGGGATGCATTTTATATGCATGATGTTTCTATACGTTTCTTTGTATAAATATACAAATAAATATACAAAGAAACGTAATATATGTAACCGGTATGAAACCTCTGCGTTGTGTTTAAGGTTAATGGATGGAGACCACACTGCTGCTCTTTCGAAGGTCTTTTTATTTTCCAACCTTTCCTCACCAAACATCACAAAAGAGAGGAAGAGTTTTGGCGGGACGGTGTCTTTTGTCACAAATGTTGCTCCCCCATAAAAGAATGTAAAAGAAACCGAAAAAGAAAACAGAAGTTCCACCTGACTAATCTTATAAATGCCATAAAAACGATTAAAACAATAATTTTGTGGAATTATACACAAGCCAAATTAACCCATGTTACATATATATTATTTTTTCTTCCCCTGGCTAAACAGTTTTGTTATGTATATAATTGTTAATAAAGTTTAAAAAAAAAAAAAGGCCCGCCTTTTCCCCTGGAAGCGGCCCGCCTCTCCGGGCATAAAAGGCAGACTTTGGCAGCCAGCGGCACACTTTCTCTGAGCTGACTGAGCAGAAAAGCCACAACGAAAACATGTCTGGACGTGGAAAAACCGGCGGCAAAGCCCGAGCCAAGGCAAAGACCCGCTCCTCCCGTGCCGGGCTGCAGTTCCCGGTCGGCCGCGTTCACAGGCTGCTGCGCAAAGGCAACTATGCGGGGCGTGTGGGGGCCGGAGCCCCCGTGTACATGGCGGCTGTGCTGGAGTACCTGACCGCTGAGATCCTGGAGCTGGCTGGAAACGCTGCCCGGGACAACAAGAAGAGCAGGATCATCCCCCGCCACCTGCAGCTGGCCGTGCGCAACGACGAGGAGCTCAACAAGCTGCTGGGCGGCGTCACCATCGCTCAGGGCGGCGTGCTGCCCAACATCCAGGCGGTGCTGCTGCCCAAGAAGACCGAGAAGCCGGCCAAGGCCAAGTAAAGCCCCGCTGCCTGCTACTACTGGTGGAAGCCCAGCCCCACAACGGCTCTTTTCAGAGCCACACACTCCTGATAAAGAGCAAATATCCTCCTGACTACCACACACATCTGTCTCAATTTAACTTTATCAAACAAAAATATTTACTCGGTAAACTGGAGAAAGAAGTTGGTGTGAATCAAATATTTGATTCTAAGTGTAACTGACAGTTTCTACAATTTCTACATGTTTTGTGTATTTTTAGATTAATTCTAATCTCAGAAGCAAAGAAATAATGTACACAAGTTTAAGAAAAGAAGCAAACCAAGAAAGCCTAATTTCTTACTCAGCCAATAAGGTATTTAGTCTGTTTTATGTTGTAAAAGTAGTTTTATTTGACAATTCTCTTTATTTTAATCAAGCTAATTGTTGTCCTGTCTGTGTTTAGTTTTGAGTTTATACCAAGATGGATTCAATAAAATGCATCAGTTGAGAAAACCACTTGTGTCTGTCGGTCTCTGGAGGTATTATAAAAAGCTTCTCATTCAGATTCAAACATCTCAGCCGGTGATGCTCGACTCCTTTTACTGACTCCAGTTTGTAGGAGTCGCTTACTAAATTGAACTGTGCAGAGTGTAAAAAAACAAGTTCCAAATCATTGTGAAGGAGGCGAAGCATTTATTTTTCTTTCTGTCTAAATAAATGCAAGTAACCCAAACAGCCAATAAATTAACATTGAGTGCGAAACTATAATAAAAAATGTATGAAACTGCACAAATTTGGTATCGATCCAATACCGAAAAAATAAAGTAAATAGAGGGCCAGTTTTGCCGATACTTTTTACTACTACCATCTACTTTTGTGTAGGAGAGAGCAATGTATCATCAAATGTGATGCATATTTGAATGAAAACTTGAATTTTCATGATTATTCAATTATTCTGTAAGTTTTCCTTTAATAATGTTTATGATTATATTAAAACACGGGACAACACAGATTTGAGGAGAATCTCAGTTGTTTCTGTAATTTTTCAGAGACGAGCCCCGCCCCTAAACAGCTCAGCCAATCACAGCCGTGGGACAGCGCAGTGGGATTTCCATACTCTGCCGCTAGCAGCTCGTTGCTGGGTTTTTTCAGGCAAAAAAAAAATACTTTTATTAAGTAACTGTTTATAGAAGAAATGTTTAGAGAAAATACTCTTTCTGGCTCTGTCTTTTTGCCCTCCTGTGTCCTAGAAATAACCCCCTGAAGGTCCCATTTTTAAACCTTTCCCCTTGTTGAGAACTACAGGTTTTATAGTTTTTTGTTCAGAAACAATAAAATGTTTACATTTTTCCCTTTTGTTGAACCTCTCACTTACTGAGGGGTGGAGGAAAGGGGGGCTAATTGAGTCCATCTCATCACACAAGTATCGATCAATACCTAATATTCAAGAAGGCAAAACATTTATTTTTCTTTCTTTCTCTCCAAACAGCCAATAAATTAACATTCAGTGCGAAACTATAATAAAATGTATGAAACTGCACAAATAGAACATTTAAATAACCTAAACAATAGTGCAGAAGTAATAATATTCAACATTCATTAGAACAAATAAAACAATTATGAACAGAATGAATGAACTGGAGCTAAAACAGCTTTAAACATTTACTCAGATTAAGGTGCTGTTTACACATACCCGGGTATTTTGATAAACGAAGACCTTTCCCTTCGTTTGTGCCTTTCGTTTATACACAAACAGAGTTTTTTCCTACGAAAACGAGGCATAAAAAAAAACTCCGGCAAAAGTTGAGATTTTTTAAAAACTCCGTTTAGCGTTTGTGTATAAAATGGTTGAAAGAGACAAAAACAGAGTTTTGGGCAATATCCACTGTAAAAGACCGACGTCCATTCAGGGCCGTAACCAGGATTTTTCAAATACCGAGGTCAAATATTGTGATAAATCTTATTTGACAAAAAAAAACATCCTACAGTTTTTCCCGATCGTTTTGGCCCATTTTTCCATTCACAGTTTACTTTTTCAAAACAGCTCACACAAAGCCCTTAACAGAAGCTGAAATAACCAAAACACTTTATGATGTTTGCAGAATGACACCACTTTCTCAAAACTTGTCACACATCCATCAAAACCAAACTTTTCCATCAAAACCTACAATTTGTGCTCAATTGAACATGTATGTTTTCTCATTTATTTAATAATGGAAAACAAAATTGAAACTACAGCTATCAATATCAACTTTTGTTCAACACCCTCATAGTATTGACTATTTTACAACTGACAACATACTACAATTTGGGTTTTGTATTGAGCACTCTAACTTAGTTATATAACTTAGAAATATACTGTCACAGAGTATTTACAGTAAAATCAGAAAATGTGTATACAGTAAAATATTGTAGATCTGTTTTTGTATTGCTGAAGTACCTGTCAACACCATTGATTTACATTTGTTCTACCGTGTACAAAATGGCAAGATTCTGACAGAAAAATATTATTATTGCAGTACTTGTCACATGCACATACTGTAAGCAATCAAAATGACAGGGTTCAATATGCAGTACAACAAAGGTCAATTCTCAAAAAAGAAAGTACTGTAAATGAAACACAATGAAATGAAACCCTGTAAATATGAAAAAAATAAAAATACAGGAAAATTACGCATTGTCGACACGGGCCTGACGATCAGGCCACATGTTCTCATCCACGTCCTCCTCGATCCATGCTTGGTGTCAACTTCAAGCTATTGACCTCTTTGATAGGTTGAGAACTACTTGCTTTGTTTTGCAAAGAGAGTTCACACAGGTGCTGATCATTTTTAGAATTGAGAGAGCAGTTCCAATTGGCTGCTACTAAGTGTCTGCAATGTGTTGCCATGGTAAATCAGTTATGTTTCGTGTCTCTTTGTGAGAAGTGTGTTAACTTTTTTGAAAAGTGTATTAAAAGTCAAAGAAAATTGTGTGAAAGCAATGAGAAATAGTTAACTGATTCACCAGAGAGGACTCTTGCTGTGCAAAGAAGGTGTGAGCATTAGATAAAGTTGACCCATGATGTGCAAAATGTGTCAAAGCAATCGAGAAAAACTGTAATATGGTGACTTTTTAAAATACAGTTTGGAAACGTGAATAAACAGAGGTAAATCACAAGCCCATCAAGGAGATGCATATGTAGGTGAACAAGTTTATTATAACAATTTGTGAGAACAAAAGTAGAGTATTTGAGTGAGTCAGTGAGTGAGTGAGTGAGTGAGTGAGTTGTAGGTCTTGTCACATCAGCTCAAGTCTCGTATTGGAGTATTCACATTAACTGCAATGACACAATGGATAGACAAAGCAACAGGTTAGCATCATTCATATCCTTATTACAGCAGTGTAATATAAGCATACGTAGTAGTAAAAGTCTTTCAGTTATATTTTGTCTCACCTTTTATCAAAACAGCTAACAACTCTTCGGTGGCCAGAGGCATCCCATCTTTGGAGCACTCGTTGGGGATCAATTGAGATGCTGTTTTGGTGGACATGCATGAGAGCAAGACCAGAAAGCCTGTCATCACCCATGGTTGAACGAAGCCATGTTTTGAGTCGCCGTAATGCAGAAAAAGACCTTTCGCATGAGCATGTGGTTACTGGCAATGTCAAGTAGAGGGATAGCATCTGCTGAATGTTTGGATAAAATCCTAAGAATTCACTTTGCAATTTCTCCATTGCAGTTGCAGGGAGGTTCCCAGTGTGATTTTGGAAGTGATACTTCCATTTGGGTATTTCCTGCTTTGCAGTGTCAGGATAAGGCAAGTCTTCTTTATACCACAGCAGTAAACTGTCCTCTTTCTCCTCACTTAGCTTTTGCAATTCCGTCGGCACCAAGAGTGCTGCAAGCAGGGCAGGCTCAGTGGATTCAGCAAACCTGGTCCTCAATTCTGTGGTGACATGGTCAATGAAGGGCATAAATAAATTAACCCTGTAGTGGTCCTCAATTGACTCTGCAGGTGCATTTCCTCTGTGCTGCTGTTTCCCCGCTATTCTTTTTCTCACAGGAGTAACACCAATGGAGTCTGCCAGCTGCACTGCCTTTTCGTACAGTTTGCTGAAGCCATCATTGCGGAGGCCCTCAATCACTTCCGCAACACCTCTCCCTTCTTTGTAGGCCATTAATAGATCCACTTTGGGCGACTGCAGTTGTAGGGTTAGTGGCCATATCTACCCAAGAACACTTTCTGTAACAACTGACGTAACAACCGTGTCAAAGGACTCCATTGTTTTCAGCAATCTGCTGGCCTTGTCAGAGTTGTGAGTGCAGTCGCTTTCTATTTCCTGAAGTGCCCTGTGAGTTGGCCCGAGTTTAGAAAGGAAAGCATTGACTGTTTTTATCCTGGACCCCCATCTTGTGTCTGACATCAGGGGTATTCCTCTGGGTCCATCACCCTCTTCTTCAAGCACAGCTTGGAGCTTGTGCTTCCTCGTTCCTGCTGAGAAAAACACAGCCACCTTCTCAATGAAGACCATTGTGTTTCTCACAATTGGGACATCTGAGCATCCATGCACAACAACCAAGTTTAGGGCATGGCTACGGCAATGAGTGTACAAAGCCCGTGGTTGCAGCTCCTGCATCCTCTTCTGTACCCCACTTAGCCTGCCACTCATGTTGCTTGCCCCGTCATACCCCTGGCCCCACAGAAAAGAGAGAGGAAGCCCCCATTTTTCCAGCTGCGCAATGATGGCCTGTGTAATTGATGCGGAGTCTTGCTTAAGAAGTGGAGAAAATCCAAGGAAGTCTTCACTGATATCAAAATCAGCAGTGACATAACGTATGCAGATTGACAACTGCTCCGTCCCACTGATGTCTGATGTTTCATCTGCCAATACTGTGAAATACTTTGCTTCCTGGACTTTTGCAACAATACCGTCACGGATTTCTTCACCACAGCATGTGATAAATTCATTCTGTACTTTCGGTGACAAGTACTTTGCATTTCCAGGTGCAGTCTCCAGGTGCTGTTTGAGGATGTCATCAAACTGAGCTTTCCAATGGATGAAGTGCATAAAATTGCCATCTTCACTGCTGTATTTCCAATTCCCATGGAAAGCAATGTTCCTCTTGCCCAGGTTTATTATCACGTCCAGTATAGACAGTAATGTCTTGCGATTTGTCTTGACCTTGTCCGAGTACTGAACGCTGATCACTGAATGTATGTCTTTGGATTCACCTTTTGCCACAGACAGGAAATTCTCTGCAAATACTGAAGCGGTTTCATGCCCTGGAGTGCGTTCGTGATTAGAGATTATCCCTCTTTTTTCACCAATAGCATTCTTCCAGTCCTTGAATCCCTCTGTTTGAAAAGTCATGTTTGTCCCCTTCTGTTTGTTGAACAGCATGCACACACAACAATATGCAGCATCCTCTGATGGAGAGTATCGTAGCCAGGGGTGTTTTCTTTCCCACTCAGCAATATATCTCAGAAGCCTTTTCCCAAATTGACGCTGGGGGTATTTATACTGGTCCTGAGTCCATCTACCCTGTAGAATGTTCCTTTTCTCCTCATCTGTGTAGGATTTTTTGTATTTATGCTGGATCATGGATGGAAAAACTTGTACCTGGACGTTCTTCATCTTCACCTGTCATTTCCCTATCTTTATCTCCTGACTCAGTTCTTCTCCTTTCTTCCTCTCCTGACTCAGTTCTTCTCCTTTCTTCCTCTCCTGACTCAGTTCTTCTCCTTTCTTCCTCTCCTGACTCAGTTCTTCCCCTTTCTTCCTCTACTGACTCTCTCTCTTCAACTCCCTGATTCTCATCCTCTCCTGTGTCATCTGTTTTAAAATATCATCATCATCAGCATTAATATTATTGTTATTAATATTACATTATTATTATTACTACTATTACTATTGTCACCATCATCACCATGCATGTGCATGACCCACTAAAAGGTCAAATGAATGAGTTGTTTTATTGGTCTAACCGATGTGCAAAATTTTAGACACCATTTGCAATAAAATCCAAATGGTTCATTAGGAAAAATGCAATCATTTTACCTATGTAACTGGTTGAATCCACCCACTAAAATTAACATCGTAGCATGTGCCAAACAGACCACAAGATGTTGGCTGTATGTATAGTCTCAATTCAATCCATTGACTCAACACAGAGAAGACAGAGGTATCATGCTGGGCCTGACAACTAGCTAAATGCTGGTAAAACTTGGCTTCATAATGCACCATGAGCAGCACAACTAACCTCAAGATTGTGTCATATGAGAGAGTACACGGGGTATTTCATTCTGTTATTTTGCCCTGCTGTGTGCATCATCAATTGTTTTAAGTAAAAGAAAAATATAAGTTTCTGACCCAGTTTCTATTAGTCTGCTTTATTTACATGTAGGAAGCCATATAGCACTGAACAAAACTGTAGCTAGTGAGGCTAAATGACCACTAGCCACAGTTGGCACAAAACTGTCAAGCCCTGATTAAAAAAAAAGTTAGCTTAAAGTGACCACAGGACCTCATTTTCGAGTCAGCCAGGGTGTAAGAAATGTGTCCAGAACGTTTTTTTTTGCATTCCATGCAGTCCTTGTGAAATCCCATATCCCTGTTGCTAAGCTAGCGAAAGTGAACGGCTATTCTCTAGCCTGTCCCAAAAACAGTCTTATCCAGTTTAAACAACATTCAAAACAAAACCGTAATTATGCCAGGCTCCGAATGTAAATGTTTGTCTTCATATAATGAGGTTTGAAATAAAACCGACCTAGCACTGCCTGGATGTTAGAATGTTGAGGGACTATTTTCTCGGGGTCAGCGGAATTTTACCTCGCTGTCTTCAGTTGTGATGTAACCACACTGTCATCAACAGGGAGCCGCAAGAGAGATTGATGGTGATCAAACACAATTGCAAGGTTGGTTAACTTCCTAAACGCCCCCATCAACACATATATTTGCATCGATAACCTGCCATGATAATTGAGTTGCTTTCAGTGTTAAATAAATAGGTTTAGAGTGTTTTCGGGGCAGGCTAGAGCATAGCCGTTCACTTGCGCTAGCTTAGCAACAGGAACACGAGATTTCACAAGGACTGCATGGAATGTAAAAAAAAAACACCTGGACACATTTCTTACACCCTTGCTGACTTGGAAATGAGGTCCTGTGTCCAAAATCCCGGATGGTCACTTTAACAGCCCAAGCCGTGTCACGATTCCCAATAATTTCATTACAGGTCGCGATTCTTTTTTGTGTTTGTGCCGACTGGAAAACGAAATCCTAACCAAGGGGCTTTGTGACTGTTGATTGAAATGCTGAGGACAACGATCTAGCATCCTCCTATTCCTAGCCGCGCTTTGAACGCATATGAACATTATGAACTGTCACTCATTCTCACTGGCGATTGGTGAAATTAACTCAACTCCTTCTCTCTTTCTTTTCCCCTGCCCAGTTGGTTTTCCAAAGCTGAGTTTAGTTTGTTTAGATTTCTTCATCTTGCTTGCTTCCATTTCCAAGCTGACTTTTGCGTCGAAGCTGCGTCATATCACAGCCATATGATAAACATGTTTCCAATATCGGGTGGCGTATTTCCGCTCAGTTTTAAAATATAACGTGATAATAAAGGGATTATGTGGACTTTATTTTCAGAAAAACAAATGAGTATGCATTCTGATCTTTCCACCAATCAAAGTCAGAACGATTTTCATCATATATTAATTTGACATTACTCTGAAGAAAAAAAAAAAGAAAAAGAAAAAACACCGGGGAAAATACAGAGGTCATGACCTGTGTGTCCTCAATGCTGGTTACGGCACTGCGTCCATTGTTTATCTGGCAAGCATGGAGGTACTAGCAGCATTTCTGTTTTTAAGACCTATACTCGCTTGTGTGCTTTTGAAAATTAAAGTCATACAGTATATTGACCAACAAAGACGCATTAGGGCTCGGAGGACAGAAATTGCGGAGCTTCTTTTGGCAGACAGAGCCCGGCCATACCACCGCCAGCGACGGCGATTCTGGGTTTGACCCGGACGGACTGCGTATTTATGCTGATCAATGTAGACGTGTTTTTTTTTTAAAAACGGGGCTGTGTGCACCTAGTTATTTTTGCAAACGAAGGTTAGAAAATATGCGTTTATCAAAATACCCGGGTATGTGTAAACAGCACCTAAGAGTTGTGTGGCTCCTGTTTGCAGTCAGCTGGCAGCAGCAGCAGCGGTGAGTCGGTGAACGAGTTAATGGAGAAAATGACTCGTGACTTAAGTCAGTAAAAAGAATCTCGAGTTTTGAACGATTGACTTACGAATCTCAGCTGGTATCAGCGGTTAAAGGTCTGATAACGGAGGCCGAACTGGACATGGGACTGGGTTTTAACATGGAAATAAAGATAAAATCTGTCTTTCATCGACTTTAAAAGACATTTATGTTGGTTGCTTATGCTTGTCATTAACATTCACATCTGGAAAATGATCATTTGTGAACAGTTGATGATCAACAGGGACTTTAATATTATTACTGATCTCAGCAGGAGAAAAACAAGACTTAAAGACCAACAATTGTAAATATTTTAATTGAACAAACGTTATTTGTTCAAATAGTATCAATTGTAAGTCGCTTTGGATAAAAGCGTCTGCTAAATGCATAAACATATTTGTATCTCAACTTGATCTTATAATCAATACATTTGTTCCTGTTTATATCTTTGATCGCTGATGAATGTGTGCACGGGGTGCAAAATAAGCAACATTTTATTTGTGACTTTGTAGCTCAGAGCCTCCTTCAGGTAAGGAAATCATATTGTATCACACTAACATCTCACTTAGTTAGAATTTGTCTTTTCACAAACATAAATAATTGAAAACTAAACCTTGTGCTCCTCCTTTTAGGAATTAGAGCTACACTATGAGCTACATAGCATCAGCTAAAGCTATAATAATATTGTTTATTCAACATGTACATCGTTCATGATTTTCCATCAGTAAACTAAGTGTATTTATGCTTTAACCCTCCTGTTGTCTTGCGGGTCAAAGGGGACCCACTACCATGTTTAGCTGTAGAAAAAATACCTTAAACTATCTTTTTCCAACTTGAAATTTTATGACTTTTCCTAAAGGGACCCCATCATCAGAAAAAGTCACACTTTATTTTTGTTTGTTTCCATGTTGACTGTACACCAAAGATTGTCTTATGGGTCATTTTTGACCTGTGAATTATAAAAACATTTAAACAGAAAAAAGTTCACTGTTTTTTTCCCCTTTCAATATAATTTAGAAGTAATTACTTCACATTTATAAAATAGCAATAATAAACCGTTATTATGTAAAGAAGAAAACTGAGAAAACAAGAAAACTGTTGGTCCGACTGACAGTTGGTTTGGTTTTAACAAAAAAAAAAAAAAAAAGCATAATCTTTAAAACCGGTGATTGTCTTTTTGTATTGTGTAACATAAAATACATGATAAATGTATTGAGTTGAATAGATAAATAACAGGTGGTTTCATCATACAAAATAGCTTTTGGATTTAAAATTCAATTAAGTTGATTTATTTTGGGGCTTTGGTAGGGAGGGTCATTCTTTTACCCATAGCACAAGGAGAGTAAACAGAATGTTAAGACCACACAAAGGGTTAAACTAGACATTGAATGAAAAAATTTCATAGAGAAGATGAATGATTGCAGCCAAATGTCCCATTGTTCGCAATTTATAGATTCAGTTAGCATTAGTGCGGTAAAAATTTAACCATAATTTATGGGACAGGTAATGCAGTCATCATTAGAGTAAAAAAAGTTTATCATAATAGCAGGATAATGAGCTCTCAGGGCTGGGTGGGTGGCTCTTAGAAGAGCCGTTGGGTTGTTGTAGCCTTGGAGCTGTTTACTTGGAGCTGGTGTACTTGGTGACGGCCTTGGTGCCCTCGGACACGGCGTGCTTGGCCAGCTCACCGGGCAGCAGGAGGCGCACGGCGGTCTGGATCTCCCTGGAGGTGATGGTGGAGCGCTTGTTGTAGTGAGCCAGGCGGGACGCCTCGGCGGCGATGCGCTCAAAGATGTCGTTGACGAAGGAGTTCATGATGCTCATGGCCTTGGAGGAGATGCCGGTGTCAGGGTGGACCTGCTTCAGCACCTTGTAGACGTAGATGGCATAGCTCTCCTTCCTGGACTTTCTCCTCTTCTTGCCGCCCTTGCCGGCGGTCTTGGTCACGGCTTTCTTGGAGCCCTTTTTGGGGGCAGACTTGGCGGGTTCAGGCATGTTTATTCTCCGGAACTTTACAGCAACGAATGAGCTGCTAATGGCAGAGAGACTCTTCTTATGCAGACTGTATGGAAATCACACTGCGCTGTCCCCCGGCTGTGATTGGCTGAGCTGGAGGTGAGGGGGAGGGACGCGTTTCCATGGTAACTGTCTTAGTTCCGCTGCAGTCCGGAGACAGTTTGAGTTCAGAAGAAGCAGAGAAAGAGAAAGAGGAGAAATCCCTCAGATGTGGCCGTGATCTCAGCAGCAACCCAACATCGGGGCTCTCTGGTTTCACCCAAAGTTTAAAGTGGTCGGCTGCAGTGGCGCCCCGGACCCCCCAGTCCTCTCAGTCATTCTGCTGCTTTAAACCACTTCCTGTTTGTAACTGACCAGCACAAACAGAAATGGAGATAATGGGCTGATGTAATAAAGGACAAAATGAACTGAATTACAACTTTTTTTTGTTTATGCATTAAAAAATAAATTTAAATAAAAAAACAAGACATTTGTTACCAGATGAGCCTCTTAAACAGCAACGCTCATTTTCTGTGTTTCAGCTTATAAATGTTGACAGTATGTTTATCTGTTAACTTGTTTTGAACCAACACTCTCTTTGACAACATGGCTGAAGTAAGATGAACTAAGATTTGATCCCACGTTGTCACACCTCCGGATGTGTAATAAACAACTGCCGACAAACTCAAAGCGTAAGTTACAGGGCTCTCAAGTTTAAAAAGTTTGCTGGGACTGAGATTCGGGCGGGGCAGGGGCCAGGTCGTGTGCCGGGGGGGGGGGGGGGGGGGCTGGTCCCTTGCAGTATCCCATCGCCATGAACTAGCTACTTAAAGACCAAAGAAATTGTTTTATTTATACCAAAATCACAAATCTTCACTTTTACACTAAATTCTGCAATATTTTAAAATAAATTGTTTTAGGTATGCAAAGTGTTGTTGTAAGTGTTTGTGGCAGATTTTGATGCTTGATGACTGATATTGGGGGCTCCCATTTAAAGCACTGTTGCTCAATGTCAGCCATTTTCACAGTCATGATGGATGACAGAGTTCCATTCAGAGCCAACGTGTTCCTGGTCTTGGTTTTATTGAGCCCCACCATGGAAAAAACCCTCTCTCTCACCCGGCAACAAGAAATTCTATTTTTTGATTTGCAGATGGGTTGCTAAATCAAGACAGCTGTACCAGAGCTATTCTGAGCTGTATGAGCGCACAGTAACCTGCCATTGACTCGTTTATAGTATAGGCCATTAGAATTTCTGTGCGACGAAGTTGATCATTTCTCAGCGTGAGAAATGGCATGTGTGGCGTGTGAGCGTGTGAACTTGTTGAAATGTGTGTGTTTCACGCTCATTGCGTGAGACTTGAGAGCCCTGAAATTATGTAAGTTTCATACCATTGTCAATTGTTAGACCTTTATTTTACTGTCCTAATGTATTTATGCTCTCCTCTTTGTGTTATAATGTGTTTACATAAAGCATGCTGAATTGTCTCTGTATGAGATGTACAGCACAAATATACTGGCCCTGCTCACTTTATTAATAACCCAATAATCGACACGCATCATCATACTTTGTGACTATATTATCGTGAGTGTGTGACCCACATATTATTTTTTCACTGTTACATCTCAACAGGAGCAATCTTAACAGCCAAAAGCGTACCTGGCAGCAGGTGAAGGTAAAGTACAGGAACATATTTCAGAGTGGTAAGTAGCCTTTGAAGAAATGTGTTTGTCCAATAAAGAGAGCACCAAACTAGATATGGAAGAAACTAAAAATAAAAAAAGATCACGCTAGAGATTATGAAACTGGAGAGGGATGTTAGTATAAATTCAGATAAAGGAGAAGGTTGTGGTGTGAACTATATTTAATTCAGTTTTCTCTCCACAGCTTGAGAAACATGTAATAATAATTAAACAATTCAACACAACTTGAACTCAAACTTGTCATTATTGTACGGTTCATGCAACGTGTTAGAAATGTGTTTTTTACATTTATATTCACAGTGGGGTGCCATGACCTAACGTGTGGGAAGTTATAAATCATCTCTGTCCATTTAGCCTTCTGACACTTGCTCTGACTTAAACTGCTACTGTGTCAATGCTAAATTATGAAAATTTAAGAAAAATTTAGTTCTTACTCAAAGGTCACAACAATAAGGATCAATGGAAATATGTGTCCCTGTAGCGTGTATTCCTTTTCCAACCCAGTTTAGACAAAACCACGCCCACTTCCGCAGTACGGAAGCCTAGTCGGGAAGCGAGAGACTGACCCATCAGTGATGGGAAGTTCGGCTCTTTTGACTCGGCTCCCAAAGAAGAGCCGGCTCTTTCGACTCCCAAACGGCTCTTTATTTAGGATCTTTTGTAGCCTATATTTTACCTTAACTTTGCAAAAAAAAAAAAATCATGGTTTATGTGTTGAAAACCCTTTTGCTTTCAGTGTTTTTATGAGAGACCTTATAATTGCCTAATTCTTTGCATTTATTCTGTGACAAAACCCCTTTTACATTTGTTTATTTCAATTCAACTTTTTTATTGCACAAATTAACAATAAACTTCAAACAAATCCACAGAACAGAACCAAACTCAAGCTAACATTAATAATGTCCTAAATTAAACTTTTTTATTGGACAAATGAACCAAAAAATTTCAAACAAATCCACAGAACAGAACCAAAACCAGAACCAAACTCCTTAATTCTCACGTGAATACCGCATGCTGGTCGCCATGCTGGCCAATCATAACAAAGCTCTGTAACCAGAGCTGGGACTGAGCACTGAAACTGAAAGCCGCGAATGGAAAAAAACTTGGAGTCGGCTTTCACTTGATGCGAGCCGGCTCTTCTGATTCACTACAAATAGCCGGCTCTCAGAGCCGATGCTTGTGCGCATGACCCATCACTAGACCCAATAGAAACTAGTACGAGAACGCGCCGCACGCTTATCAGTCGTTCCTAAATCGTAAATTTGCCCCTTTCAAGATGACAGATCACAATCATACATACGCA
Organism: Odontesthes bonariensis; assembly: GCF_027942865.1. NCBI lineage: Eukaryota > Metazoa > Chordata > Actinopteri > Atheriniformes > Atherinopsidae > Odontesthes > Odontesthes bonariensis. The sequence goes on from NC_134511.1 coordinate 2,727,391, forward strand.
GAGCTTCTTTGGTACGTTAGCATGTTATGTGAATTAATGCCAGCACCAAAGTTGGTATAATAATACTAGATACAGTCTAGCTAATCTTCTAACGTTATCTCACGCTTTACTGACGCCGCCTTCATTCATATTTTTTACAGCTTAGCAAGTAAGTTATTATCATGTTAGTTTGGTGTTGTTCATAGATAACGTACCAAAGAAGCTCAAACCATCACAAAACAGCATGCCTAACTTAGCTACAGTAATTAATTATCTATGAACAACACCAAACTAACATGATAACGTGAGATAATGTTAGATGATTAGCTGGACTGTATCTAGTATTATTATACCAACTTGGGTGCTGGCATTAATTCTTTTAATTGCCTCCCAAAACGAATTCAAGAATATAAAAAAAATATGATGGGAGATAATCTTTAACAGAGAGTGGCGTAGTACACCAAACTACGCTGTCTGTCATGACAATTTATTAACATTACTAAACTGACTGCTTTACACACTAAAGATATGCGATAGCCGATAGCCTAGCACATAGGCGAGCTACGTCTTTTCGCATTTGTGATCAGAATGACATATGCGCTCATGACGATAAATAAACATTACTAAATGACTCCTTTTACACAGTAAAGTTACGATGGCGGGCGAGCAATGATAGCGTATGGGTAGCTGCTGCTTCGCGTCGGCATACGCGGCTTCCTTACTAGCGAGGGGGCATGGTTTTGTCCAAACTGGGTTGGAAAAGGGATACACGCGTTGGGCGCTGTCAGAGACAGTCTAATAACATTGGTTCGGGGTTCGCTACGCTGTCTTCTACATTCTAGATGTAGTTAGGGCCAGCAAACCCGATTGTTCTGGCCTCCCGGCAGATTTGTTTGCCAGGCAACCAATGATAGCTGAAATATGATTGGTTAAATGCGTCAATATGAAAATACACATCTGGCAGCAGCGCAGCCAGGGGAAAGGAAACGGACAGACAATAAAAAAGTAAGATATGAAATTAAATAAAATAATAATTAAGAAAATCACAAACAGATGTTCATTTTATTTTCTTTAAGATATTGTTTAGAACAGCAGAGAAGGCCTTGCAGGCCCTGACGGTCTGATCCAGGACCTTGGTAGCTTTCCTGGACAGCCATGGAGCTACTGTGTTCATACTATCCAACACGGGCAAAGAATATTACAAGTCCCAAGATGACGAGTCCTGCCACCACTCCAATGGCAATAAAGACCACTTTCTTGTTCTCACATCTGTTGTTTGGAACCAACTTGCGGGTAGTCTTTTCAAAGCCTTTAGCCTGGGGAAAAACACACAGTCAGAAGATTAGATTGTGTTCTTCTGACATTTACGTGCTTTTTAAGGTCATAGGCTGAGATAGGACACTCTGAAGTGGCAAAAAACACTGGCTGAAAGGGATGAAAAGACATCTCTCACATGAAAATGACATAGTTAATCACAGAGTTTCAGGCAAGTCTGAAAGTATGTTTCCCTGCTGATTTCACTCTTCAGAATAAATATCTTCATATCAACAAAGGATCACATGATCAGTTGAATGGGTCAACAAGTGGGACACAATGTTCCCACGCTGCCCTGCTGCTCTGTACGCACAGCTGAGCAGTTTTCAGAGGGATCAAAAAGCAAACATGCAAAGGATGGAGATTAATATCAAAAAGCCACACTTTACATCACATGGATGTGGAACAGACCAAAAAAGGACAGCAGATATCATTCTGAAGTTCAGCAGATCTCTGCGAAAAGACACCAACATTAACATAAAGCCTCACTTATCAGCATTTTTATGGCCATGTGGTCTGTGCGGATCTGCTCTGTGGTGCAAACACAATATTTATCTGAGCTTTTGTCTTCTTAACTGCTGCTGGAAATGAAAGAAAACAGAAAAGTCTTAGATGATCGTTCTTTCCTAAAAGCGATAGATGCAGCTGCCTGGTGAGGCATCTATAGAGGGATGCTGCTGTATCAGGTCTAATTTACATAAGCAGCTGTTGCCAGAACTCAACATCCTAGTAGTTTAGTTCATATTAAAACGAAGAAGGTAAAGAGGTTAAGTGTCCAGTGTTGAAAACAACCCACAGAAGCAGAAGAGAGGTAATACAAACAAGGGTGGTCCTTTATCTTATTTCACATGAATATATGTGAACTTCTTGAAACAAAAACTCCAGCACTTGTTATAGCATATAACTTTACACTATTTGTTATAGCAAGAAAGATATAATATTATGTAAAAAATTTTTGTATCATCAAAAACTATGTTTTATTCAGCATGAATGAACCTTAGAATGAACCATCAAAATCTGAAATATGAGAGAGCTGACCTTATTACTACTGTAAAAGGCACAAAGAAAAATGATGTTCAAAGGACAACAAAGTAGAGAAAAGTGGAGGAACCACTGGTTGAAAGTACCATTTTCTGGTAAATTTGAGGGTACTCATTTGGGAAGTGGAGGATCATACCCACTGTGTAACGACGTATGAGTCAACTAAAGTGAAAAGAAGAAGCCAATTTAAGGAAACTGAAGCCAGACAAAAGAACAAAGAAAAAATAAGAAACCCTAGAGTGGCTTTCCCCCGATAGAAAGTGCAAATGAAGAAATAAGGTCGGTGTGACGTCAAAGTTGCTTGTTTTCTCTTCGACAGGCAATTCTGACAACTGATACAGAAGAGATATGTTGCTAGATGGCTACGACTTGGCCACTGGATGTCTACTCTTTGTACTGTAATGTTCTTAGATCATCTTAATTATTGGTTGTAGTTTATTTATAGCAGTCGATATTATAAAATCCATGTAGATTAGTACAAGGGTGCCAGTGATGACATTTACCTGGGATGGACCGGCACTGTTTGTAGCAGCAGCTAAAGCGCCTTGAAAAAGCATTCGTACCCCTTGAACTTTTCCACATTTTCTCACGTTACAACCACAAATGGAAAGAAAAACATCTGCCTTTAGATGTCACCTAATTAGGAAAAAGAGTCCACCTGTGGGCACTTTAATCTCAATATGAATACAGCTGTTCTGTGAAGGCCTCAGAGGTTTGATAGAGAACATTTGTGAACAAACAGCATCATTAAGACTGAGGATCGCACCTGACAGGTCAGGGATAAAGCTGTGGAGAAGTTTAAAGCAGGGTTAGGTTATAAAAACATATCCCGGGCTTCGGAGCCCTTTGAATAAGTTCCAGGGGTGTGAGTACTTATTATACATATGATTATAATGGAGGCCTTCTTGAAAGGCTTCAACAAGAGTCTGATGTACCCTCGCTTCTACCGACAGGTGATGGGATCAGTTGAATATTTATTTATTTTATTTTATTTCAAACTTTGTTTACTGAACATTTTAAACATAACAAGACAGACATTGTTGGGACAGAATAAAAGTATAAATACAATCAGTAGCAGCAACAATTCTGTCAACCCCCAACCCACCCTGACCACCAATCCCGCCCACAGGGCAACAAAAGAGAGAGAGAAAAAAAAGAAGGGATAAATTATTAAGAATATTAGTTTAAATAAATAAGTACAGATACATAAAAAATATAAGCTTACAGGTTTGTCAGATATTTAAATGTCCTCAGTGTCAGAAAGAGTTAAGGAGTCAAAATACCTAAAGAAAAGGGGTCCCATGTAGCATAAAATAAATTATAAGAGAAAACCTCAACTTTTCTACTTAAAGGTTGTAGAGCACTTCTCGCAAGCGAGCGGACATGTGAAGGGGAATGAGAGACTTTCCAATTAAGTAGGATCAACCTTCGAGCGAGTAGAGTGGTGAATGCTATAGCTTGTTTCATTCCTTTCGGCAGGTTAGATGTAGCCTGGCTCTCACGCAGACCCTTCGTGCTTCGTGCATCTTCGTTACACTTCGTGAGCTCGCACTAGGGTCTGGGCTCGCCTTGTTGAGCCCGAAGTCTTCGGTTACCCCATAACCGGGCCAATCATAATCGTGGGGCGGGGTGTTAACAGGTATGACGTAGCATCCGGCGCGACAACGAACACAGTCAAACACAGCCATTGCTGGACGATTAGCTGCTGCTAGCTCCTGCTTTGCTCGCTGCTGTTGTGTTTTGTTTATTTTCCACCACAGACCGAAAGACTGGTCGCGCTCCAACGCGTCACGTCCGCTTTCGATATGATTGGTCGAAGTAGTACGTGACACACACATTGAATTCTCCAATCAGGTTCGAGAGGTTTTTGAATACAATCCCCGCCTACTCACAGCAGAGAACAGCTAGGCAACCGACAAAATTCCAGATGGATGAGAAACATCCATCTGCGTGAGAACCAGGTTAGGTTAGAAGCAGGGAGGATACCAAAAATTGTAGACATTGGATTGGGAGCAACCAGAAACCCATATGCTTCAGATAGGGAATTGAAAATTTCTGTCCAGAATGGTTTCAGCTTAGGACATGACCAGTTCAGGCAGGATCAGTTGAATTTTTACCTGAGATAGACCCACGGTTAATCCAATTACCTGCCCGGTATGTTTTGAAGGTGCCTCCCTTTTTATAAACACTTCCAATAACAACACCAAACAACGGCTTCACGAACATTTCTATTGAACAAACCGTTTGCCACGTCAGGTGGTTTAAGGCCTCGTTCCGAAGAACACCTAAAGCACCGAACTTCAACTCGAGATCTGCTCCCCTGGTTTGCCTGCTCCTTATCCACGTTATGTGCAACTGGGAAAATGAGTTTCTGATGCTTGAATTTCAATCCCTACCCCTTTTTTGCTTTTTCTTTTCAGCTTCCTGGGAGCTAAAACTGACAGTGTCATGTAACACAGGCCAGCAGGGCAACGTGGGAAAGATGTGTGACCTGTACGCCGACCCCCGGACCGACATTTGTCCTGGACTCACTGGGTCGTACCCAGGGAGAGCAGCTCTCGCTTCATTCAGCTTAGGAAACAATAGGAAATACCTTTCTAAATATAGCACCATAAAACACAATCAGGATGTAAAAACATTTGTTTTCCTCTCCAGCTCTACCTAAAGAGTATTTATATAAATCAATATGACATCTCTTAATTCTAATCCCAGGATGCCTATGAAGCATTTGCTCCTGTGATTCGCATCATATTTGCCTCTCAGCGGACTGCTCAAAGAACACGTTGTGATAATTATATTTTCCACTGGGACGGGTTCTCAGATTACTTGCTTACCTTTTCCCGCAGCACTTCAGCCCGATCATTCAGATCGCTCAGTTTTTCACCTCTGTCCTCAGCTTTATTCCGGTTTTCCAGCATGATAACCTTCACCTCCTCCACGTCACCCTGCAACCTTTCCAGCTTGCTATTACCGTTCACCTGCAAGTAATCAGCACACATTGATTTTTATGTTAACTTGTCCTGTCATTTGGTAGCCTAGCAAGCCAGACCCCTTTACAGCAAAAAGCTGTACAGGGGTCTAATGAGTTGCCACTGTTGTGATGCTTTTCATGTTTTGGGATAAACAGAAGTTATCGTGTGTCGTGGGCAGTTATCATGGCCAGTCACAGCTACTATGAATGTACCTGTACCATGTAGGTACAGGTAAAAATGTAAGGAACTTATGGATGTCCACTTTAAAGTGAAGCTTTAGTTCATAACAGGACGTAATATTAGACATTCCGAGCTGTTTTTATTTCATCATTTTTGTCACATTTAGTGCCTCTTGACTTAAACTTAATGTACCTGTAGCATTCACATGGATATTTATACTTTTATAAGAGTTATTAACAATAAGATGCAATTGCTAATAGGGGGATGTAAAAAAAAAAAAGTGGCTACCGAATTGAAAATGATGACAAAGCCCAGTCTGGTCACTTTATTTGAGGGCCGTCTCGATGTGAAAATATGTAATTCAGCTGTTCAGATTTGCAGGGGTCTGCAGATAAATCCACCGTCCTCATCTTTATCTTCACCCTCAACTTTACGGCTGCATTTGCTGTGCCTCAGAAGTGGGAAGTCAAAGTTCTCTTGCTCTTTTGCTTTACAGTTAACAGAAAATTATCATTGTACATGATTAAGAAAACTGACTTGCTTATTTTTTTCATTTTTACCCAACAGAGATTTGCTGTAGCTTGCTGAGTTTAGCAGATCACATCAAATCCCGCTATGACCTGTACTTCAAGCAGATTTGCTGTGTTTAAAACTAAAATGACCATTCTTTAAACAATAAGAAGTAACTTTCGCAACACTGAGTGAACCTTAAAAAGAAGGAAAGCAGCAACAACTTATGAGAAACTAAAAAAAAAAGTGATGAAGGACAGGTCTGCCCTGATGAAAAGGAATGCATCGAGCATGACTGTAATCAAGAAAAACAAGAAAAACTTTGGAGCAGAATGTTTCTTGAGCGGTTTGACCGCAGAGTAATTTCTATCCTGACAGCAGAAGGTGACAGGAACAGGAAACTTCATAATGGTTTCGTAACTAACTTATTACAATGTCTCAGCTGGCTTGTGGATGTGGCCACTTTATCTGGTGTAAGTTGATTTATGAACACCTGAAAGCCTGCTTATCTCATTCTGGGCACACCAAATAGCAGCCAAACAATAGTCTGCGTTTAAAATTCAACCTGCCGCACACCAACACAGGAACTGCTGCCTATTTCAGTTTCCCTCCTTGCCTCCTTTCTTTCCTCCCTCCTTCCTACATCTATATACCTGGCCTTGCCCTGGGAGGCCACAGTTATATGATGTTACAGTAGGCTCTCTAGCATGGCCACAGAAAGCATGTGTTGTGCGAATACACAATAAAATCACTGTGCTGTAATTAAGATGTAATAAAGGGGGTTAAACATTGGAAGTTAATGACTAAATTAAATCATTTAATCTTTAATAGATAACAAATACAATATAATCATATTTTAAGGTTCGCCTCTGGTATTCACTCACTTGTTGAGCTTAAGCTCACTTCGCAGCAGCGACCCTATTTATTTAGGGAGCTTTAACTTATTCTAAATCAAAGCGACTCGTATGCCTACAATTTAATAGGACTTTGCTCACAGATTAGAAAGGGTCACAGTACAATTTCAGAAAGCGTTCTTCCTTCATTCTTATCGGTATCAAGTCAAGCTGTTAAGTCTGTGTAGTAAAAGTAGTTTACCCCAGGAGACGGATATTTACTCACCATGTCTGTCGCTGAACTTGGGTCGTTACTGTCACTGAACTGCCTGCATTGAAAGGTCAACTGAAGACAGCTTTACAGAAACAGGAAATAAAGAGTGCACGTTCTGTGGGTTTGGTGTGACATCAAATAAAGCCACAACGTTTCTTCTTTCCCTTTGTATGTTATCTTCAACGTGTGAGTTTGTTCCTGTCGCTTTCGCTTCTGCCTGCAGTTGCCCCACAACCTCTTCTTACTTCTGCTTATGAGGCGCTCACGGTATTCCCGGAAAGTTGGCTTTTACACAAAGTAGTTACATGAGCGAACCAACTAATGATGAACCGACTTCTATTATTGTCACTGCTGACTGTAGAGGCTGTGCTCAGCGCCGTACCTCCATATTAAAACAAGTTCTGAACTTATTATATTCTAGTTTTTGCTCCACTACACGGGTTTGAACTACCCTTTAATGGTAAAAACCAGCCATATTAGTTTTCCAGTTTATTTGTATAGCGCCAAATCGCAATAATCATCTCACAATAGTCATCTCGAGGCACTTCATTGACACTCTCCAATTCAAACCATTTAGAGTACATTTCATTGTAGTCATAATCCAATCCAATTCGTTTAATTCAAAAACTATTTCCTAGCTAATGAAACCAACGGATTGCACCGAAACTTGTCTTTGGTCCAATCTCCTATTCAGAGCATGCATGAGGCGACTGTGGAAAGAAAAAACTTCCCTTTGAAGAAGAAGAAACCTCCATCAGAAACAGACTTTGGAAGTGTGGCCATCCGCCTTGACCAGCTGGGGTTTGAGAGGATAGAATAGAGGGGACAACAAACACCATAACACCAGGCCAGGGATACCTGCTGAGAAAGAGAAACACAAGTTAATGACAAGAATAATGACATATGTACATAATGTCATATAAGGAAATAAAAGGGGGGGAAAGAGAGCAAAGTGAGAAAAGGTGTGTCATAGGAGGTCCCCCAGCAGTCTGGGCCCATAATTGTATAACTATGGGATGTTTCAGGATCACCAGAGCCATCCCTCAGCTTATAGCTTTATCAAAAAAGACCGTTTAAAGCCTAATCTTAAAGGTGCCGTCGGCAACTTTTTTTTAGTCATATTAGCTTGAACTGTCATGGGATTCTGGAAGTAGAATATTAAATAGGCTGTTTAGGAAAAATCCCGAATTCTGTAGCTCCCTCTGAAGCCTGTAATCATGCTTGCAAAAATCGAGCGCTCCCGGCTGTTTTTAACCAATCACGTTAGGTTTATTATTTATCTATTATCTGAGCAGAACAGTCACCAACCACGTCTGAGCGTGAGTCTGCCCCAGCTTTTGTGCGTGCACACTGGTGTGAACTCACGTGCACAACCTCATCCACAGAGGGGGAGGGACCTGAAAGTTGTATCAGCTCGAATTTTCCGACTTTCGACTCGGAATTTTGAAAAACTGCCGACGGCAGCTTTAAGGGAGAAGACAAAGCAACAAGAAGCGCTCCCTTGGAGGATGTGTCCATTATGGCACACCTGTCCTGGTACTTGTTATTATAACCCTCCACCTGATTCTGCAGTGCTGTCAACATGCTTGGACCACTCTGCGTTCCATATTCCTCCCTACACACCTTATGGAACAGTCTAGGAAATACAAAAATTAGTTGTTATGGGTGTTACTTTCATACTGTGGAAAATTGTAAATACATTCACTGAATGTTACCACTGAATTGTATTTCTATAGAAAATAGTGGGAGACCATGTTTTCCAGTGCGATGCCCACCTTTGCACATAGCACAGGTCAGGGCAAATCTCCCTGTTGGCAGAGGCATATACAAACTGCTGACCATACTCCACTTGGAGGTCATGTTTTAGCACCACCAGAGCAGATGTGGGGGTGTGACCGATCTCAAACAGACCAATGAGAACCTCTTTGGCCTTTTCCCCAACATCCCGGTAGCGGATAGCATCGGCAACAAACAGGTGGTGATTATGCCTGTTTTCTATCCGTACTTCGAATGGGAACCTATGTGGGTCCTTAGTCCTATAACATATTTCAATATCTCAATATAACTATTATGTCTAAAACAATGACAGTGGATCAATAAACTCACTTTGTTTCACCACCAGAGTTCTTCAGAGTTACAAATAGTTTTGCTGGACAGCAGGTGTCTTTTGAATCCCTGCTGCTGCTGCTTGCGGCCTTGACATTGACCTTATGCTGGCATTTGTAACTTGCCTGACCAAAATATAGTGAATTTACAGCAAGGAAAAAGACACTGATAAATTGCTTTAGGAAATGTTGACAGCAAAACTTTTACCTTGAATAGCACACGGTGCCCCCGTCTCGGTCGGGTGACATCCACCCTCCATGTCACTCCCGATGACCCCTTCAAAAACTGCATCCACTGCTTTGCTTGATCCACGGAGGCGAGATCCACGCGGACTTTGGCATCAAAGCTGGTGTAGTCTCCAGCTGACGGCACCTCATTGTAATGGCAGACATGGCACCTAAATTAGTTTGGTAGCCAGCCCTAGAAGTAGGAAACAAACAACTAATAATTAAAATCCACACACAAAGGTAATACTTTTGCTGGCCTTCACAGATATCGAATAGATAGGCCATTCAAGACAGTGATACTGTAATGCTACTCAACTACTATACTGTGCTCTTTCAAAATAATCTGAATACTGCAAGTTAATACAACTATGTCTATGCTGTAATATTCCTCATAGTAACAGTTACTGAGTGACATATACTGTCAAGACACCTTCAGCTGTGGATACGCCAAGTTTTCTTCAGGTCCCAAGCACACACAAACACTAAGTCTGAAAAAGTAAAGACATTTACAAAACCATCACAAAACAGCATGCCTAACTTAGCTACAGTAATTAATTATCTATGAACAACACCAAACTAACATGATAATAACTTACTTGCTAAGCTGTAAAAAAAAATATGAAGGCGGCGTCAGTAAAGCGTGAGATAACGTTAGAAGATTAGCTAGACTGTCTAGTATTATTATACCAACTTGGGTGCTGGCATTAATTCACATAACATGCTAACGTACCAAAGAAGCTCTGCGTATGTATGATCGTGATCTGTCATCTTGAAAGGGGCGAATTTACGATTTAGGAACGACTGATAAGCGTGCGGCGCGTTCTCGTACTAGTTTCTATTGGGTCTAGTGATGGGTCATGCGCAGAAGCATCGGCTCTGAGAGCCGGCTCTTTGTAGTGAATCAGAAGAGCCGGCTCGCATCAAGTGAGAGCCGACTCCAAGTTTTTCCATTGGCTGCTTAGGTTTCACTTTCAGTGCTCAGTCCCAGCTCTGGTTACGACAGAGCTTTGTTATGATTGGCCAGCATGAGACCGGCATGCGGTATTCACGTGAGAATTAAGGAGTTTGGTTCTGTTCTGTGGATTTGTTTGAAATTTTTTTGTTAATTTGTTCAATTAAAAAAAAAAAAAAAATTAATTGAAATAAACAAAATGTAAAAGTGGTTTTGTCACAGAATAAATGCAAAGAATTAGGCAATTATAAGGTCTCTCATAAAAACACTGAAAGCGTTTAAAACACAAACCATGATTTCATTTTTTTTGCAAAGTTAAGGTAAAATATAGGCCACAAAAGATCCTAAATAAAGAGCTGTTTGGGAGTCAAAAGAGCCAAACTTCCCATACTATTAAATATGTTAACATAATAGTTACAGATACTCCATCATAAGGTTCATATCAGTAGGATAATGAGCTCTCAGGGCTGGGTGGGTGGCTCTTAGAAGAGCCGTTGGGTTGTTGTAGCCTTAGAGCTGTTTACTTGGAGCTGGTGTACTTGGTGACGGCCTTGGTGCCCTCGGACACGGCGTGCTTGGCCAGCTCACCGGGCAGCAGGAGGCGCACGGCGGTCTGGATCTCCCTGGAGGTGATGGTGGAGCGCTTGTTGTAGTGAGCCAGGCGGGACGCCTCGGCGGCGATGCGCTCAAAGATGTCGTTGACGAAGGAGTTCATGATGCTCATGGCCTTGGAGGAGATGCCGGTGTCGGGGTGGACCTGCTTCAGCACCTTGTACACGTAGATGGCGTAGCTCTCCTTCCTGGACTTTCTCCTCTTCTTGCCGCCCTTGCCGGCGGTCTTGGTCACGGCTTTCTTGGAGCCCTTTTTGGGGGCAGACTTGGCGGGTTCAGGCATGTTTATTCTTCAGTACTTTACAGTAACGAATGAGCTGCTGACGGCAGAGAGACTGGTCTTATTCAGACTGTATGGAAATCACACTGCGCTGTCCCCCGGCTGTGATTGGCTGAACCGGAGCTGAGGGGGAGGGACACGTTTCCATGGTAACTGTCTCAGTTCCGCTGCAGTCCGGAGACAGTTTGAGTTCAGAAGAAGCAGATGCAGAGAAAGAGGTGGAGATAATGGGCTGATGTAATAAAGGACAAAATCAACTGAATTAGAACATATTTTTGTTTAAACATTTGAAAATCAATTAAAATAAAAAAACAAGACATTTGTTACCAAATGAGCCTCTTAAACAGCAACACTCATTTTCTGTGTGTGTTTCAGCTTATAAATGGTGACATCATGTTTATCTGTTAACTTGTTTTGAATCAACATGGCTGAAGTTGTCTGAACTAAGATTTGATCCCACGTTGTCACACCTCCAGATGTGTTTATCACCACTGGATCATCTTCAGTCACACTGTGAGAGACAAAGAAGATCAGCCTGTAGATAATAATAATGATAAATAATAAATCACCATATTACTGGTATAATAAGCTTCTTATTAAAGTCCAAAACATCTCAGCTGGTATCAGCAGTTAAAGGTCTGATAACGGAGGCCGAACTGGACGTAAAGTGCATCATAATGAGCTGGAGTTCACTGCCTGAGTAAAACTATTTCACTCCAACTTTTAGAGGATATTATGAATAATGGGTAATGTTGATCATTGGACATGAAAATGTAACTTAAAAAACGTACAAACCAGAGCTTTGATAGTCAGGAAATACTCACGAGAACATTTGGCCTCTGATATTAAAACTAGAAACTAAACTTTGTTGATTTGAATACATGTTTTGAGCTGCAGTCCGCACACACGCAACCATCTTTGGCATCACCTTTTCCCCTGAGGCTAAAAGTCAATAGTTCCATAGTTTGGATGTCTTTGATTATGACTTTCCACTGTTTAACTGTGGGAGGTTCTGTGTTGAGCCATCTCCTTGTTATGGCTTTTTTACTTGCGGCCATAAAGATTTTCAGGAGGTATCTGTCTTTCTTTGGTAGTTCCTTATCTATGTTACCCAGGTAAAATGATAAACAGGTAAAATCAAAATTATACTGCAGGACTTCTCTAATTATGTTTTGAACTCCTTCCCAGAAGGATTTAAGAGTGGGACAGCTCCAGAATACATGTGTATGATCTGCCATACCATGTCCACATCCTCTCCAGCAGGTAGGTTGTAGTCCTGTCTGCTTAGACTTTTGCTTAGGTGTTATAAAAAATCTGATACAATTTTTCCAGGAAAAATCTCTCCACAGGTGTGAGGTCGTAGTGGTAATTTGTGTGTCAATAATATTTGTCCATTCTTCAGAAGTGATTACAGTTCCCAGTTCTTTTTCCCATTTCGCCTTAATATAGTTTGTTGAGTGGCCTCTCAATTCAGTTATATATCTGTATAGTTCTCCAATGATCTTTCTGGACAGTTTTGTATTATATGCTTTGATAAACATTTCTGTAATACTTGATAAGTTTTCCTGTATAAGTCCTTTAATGTTCTTATCAAAGTAATGCCGAAGTTGGAGGTACCTATAAAAATCCTGCCGAGCAAGGCCGTATCTATCTGAGATGGTTTTGAAGTCTATAAAATCCTGGTTTTTAATTAGTAGGCATAATGTGGAGAGTCCTTTCCTCGCCCATTGAATGAAACCTCCATCACCCAAACCTGGTTTGAAATCTGGATTGTGGGTTGGCCACATTAAAATTCTAATTTCGTTCTGAATATTGAGTTGTTTCGCCAGGCCAGACCAGATCTCCATAGAGAATCTAGTCCACCGGCTCTGGAAATCATATTGTTTAGCCAACATTGGGTTTCCTAATAGACTCTGTATAGGCCTGTCTGACAGTGATAATTCTAACTCTTTCCATTTTGCAAAGTAGTCTTTATTGCACCAGAGCAACAACAGTCTTATTTGTGCCGTTAAATAGTAATCTTTAAAGGATAAGACCGTTTTTTTTACATTGGGCCCTTGATTTCACATTATAACATGATGTTCTACTCACCCCTGCTTGTTGTTGGTCATTTGGAGCTGTTCCGAAGATATTCGCGAGGCGTCTGGCTGCTCTCTTGAGATATTTGGCCATGAAACGGTTTCCTATGGGCAAGCTTATACAGGCACAAACTATGCTGTTTATAATTTATTAATTACTGTACATTAGCACTGATAACGTGGAGGTGCGTCGCTTACTTAAAAAAATCCGGGTTACTGTAATTTTGATTTTTTTTGTCGTAAAGTGGGTGTTACTGACGTCCTCGTGGTGCTACTGCCACAGACAGCCCACAGACCTGCTGCCTATTTATTCATTCGGCTAAAATTCTAAATTAGGAACACAAATGGGTAAAGACTGGAACAAGTAAAGTAATCTAGGTAAAATATTTGTCTTTATTGTCAAAATCCTATTGCCAAGCTCCAGGGGCAAGGAAGCCCATCTGTCTAGTTCCTCCTTTATCTGGAAATTAATACTTGTATAATTTTCCAAGAATAACTGTGATATATCCTTTGCTAATTTCACACCCAAGTATTTAATAGAGGAAGAGTCCCAGTTGAATTTGTACTTATTTTTAAGATCTAATGATGGCATGAAATTAAAATATTAGGGCCTGTGTTTTATCGACATTTAGGGAGTAGCCGGACAAGTTTCCATACCTCCTCAGGAAGTCCATTAATTTTGGTATTCCTGACTCTGGATTCTTTAGGCTGACCAGAACGTCGTCCGCGTAAAGACAAATTTTGTATTCCCTTCCTTTTATTGTGATGCCCTCCAGGTCAGGATTCTGTCTTACGGCTTGTGCAAGAGGTTCAATAAAAAGATTAAAGAGCACTGGGCTGGCTGGGCAGCCCTGACGACAGCCACGTTGCAGGTGAAAAGTTCCTGACAGGCCTCCGTTTACCTTAATTCTAGCTATAGGGGACGTATATAGTGCCCTGATGCTTTTAATGAACTTCTCATGGAAACCAAATTTGTCCATAACTTTATAGAGAAATTCCCACCCCACCGAATCAAATGCTTTTTCCGCATCCATACTTAGTAAAATAGCTCCAATTTTCTAATTTTTTAAATGTTCAATAGTGTGGAGGGTCCTCCTTATATTATCCTGAGTTTGTCTACCCTTCAAAGCGACACGCTTTGAAGTCGCCGCTAGGGCTGTCACGTGGTTCATGTGAATCTCCGGAGTTCCAAACGTCACAGCGCTGTCAGTCAGTTTGAACGGGTCTTAGCGGGACGGAGCACAAAAACGATAACTTTAACATTTACGACGCAATTTTCGGTAAATATTGACCAATAATGTGCATTGATCACTTCACCGACGATGTATTTTATCAACGTTTTTCTTTTTTGGAGGGGCAGAGACACATTTATCACTGTTTTAAATGTTAGAGGGTACCCCTGCATGCTAGCAGGGGGCAGCTACCTCGTCCTCCTTTATACTGAATCATGCCAGCGGTCCAGCTTACCTTCAGATCTACATCCTCCAACAGAGCCTGATGTTACTGTCTGTTCCCAGGATCTACTCCTGTTGTCCCAAACACTCCATCTGTAGATGTCATTCAGTCTGTCTGTCCTCTCTGGTGTCAGATGGACAATGAGCCCCCCCCCACCCCCGCGACCCGACCGACGGATTCAGAGGGTATAATGGATGGATGGATGGATTAAAATATTAATTTAATAACTTTTTTTCTGGTTAAAACCATATTAATGACAAAATAAGTGTGTCAGTTGTGAAAAAAAAAATAAAAACAGATTTAAACCAAACATTTTATTATAAAATGTCATCATGGAAAATGTAAAACAAGCCTTAATAAAGAAGTTATTTTACTGCTATTTATACTGTTGGGTAGATTAATCTGCAACAATGAACTGTATTTTATCAAATTCAAGGGTTTGGACATTGTAGAAATCGGCTGAAGCCCTAATGAGGGTTGATCCATGACAGCAGCGAGCACCACATCTGCTGGCCTCCCTGACAACAACAACAGAGAAATTAATAAATTCATTATCACAGCTGCAAAGTCATGCTGAAAAAACACTTACTTAATTAAAGACCAGTCAGCTAATGCCTCACTATGCCAAAAATGTTGTAATTTAATCCATTTACCGGAGAAAATACGTCTGAAATACCAAAAATGTATTAAATGTATTATTACTATAGGCCTATATAGTATTTTGGTAATGTTTTAAAACCTAACAATCAAAACAACTTTACACAATGTCACCTGACAATAAAGAGTTACCGGACTTTTGTGAAATGATCACGTTAATTACCTCACGTTAGCCTCCGTTACCGAGCTTTAAGCTAGGTCTCTAAATCATTACATTTCTAACATCAACATCGACATTTCATGCTAACCAAATGTAAAAATAACTATATCTAAGAGTATACTTGTGATAGATAATGCTTAAAATTGTAAAAAAAACGTTTAAAATGCTGTTATTTTATTAACTTACCAGTAATTGCTCTTGACGAGCAATTGAGGTTAACAGAGCTGCGTTTCTTGTTTGGAACTCTGGCGTCTCCGTGACTCACGTGACTTCCGCATTCCTTTCTTTCTATGGGAGTCTGTGGGAGTGTCGCCACTCTCTTTCAACATCACTCTGGTTGAGGCCCTTGGGCTGCCCCTCCCGCCTCCACACAGCCTTTAATGAGTGTTCCCTCCCCTCTTTTTAGAAATATCACGTACATAAAGCTAAAACTGAAAGTAAGAACATCCCAGTGCACAGATTGCAGACTAACACGATTCTTTCACAAGCTCAGGTCCATCTTTACTCTTTCATCTGAGCCGGACAATCTCAGGTAAGTCTAACACATTGAAAATAATAATGATAATAATAATGACTGATTAATGGCACTGAGGTTATAACAGTGTAATAGATTTAATTCTTTAAGATTAGTATCAGTTACGGTCTGATACATGGGTACCCATTTTTCATTCTTTCATACAATGACATCATATTGGTTTAAATATAACCAAATAACTCATTCTTTGGTTGTCTTTTCATAAACTGCATCTTTACTCCTCACTCACACGGCTACATACGTGTCCCATCTTGTCCTTTCAACAGTTGAGTGATAAGCGGGATCGTCTATAAACACAAACCACCGGATAAAACCCAGATTCAGTGAATAACAAACAACGTGCACATTATATCACGAGCCAAACTCGTGTTTGGACTTTCAGTTCTGGGACAAATAAAACGTTGTCTCCATGACACTGAAAGGCCAACTTTCAGTAAAAAACGGTTTTACTCGATCCTTCTGAAAAAGGGAGGGTCACCCCTAGTTACAGACACTGGGACTGAGCACTGGAAGTGAAACCTAAGCAGAAAATGGAAAAAAAAAAAAAAAAAAAAAAAAAAACTTTGAGTCGGCTCTCAGAGCTGATGCTTGTGCACATGACCCATCACTATTCTGTTCTGTGGATGTTTGAAGTTAATGTGTGCAATAAAAAAAAGTTTAATTGAAATAAACAAATGTAAAAGTGGTTTTGTCACAGAATAAATGCAAAGAATTAGGCAATTATAAGGTCTCTCATAAAAAGACTGAAAACCAAAAGGTTTAACACAAACCATGTTGTTGTTTTTTTTGCAAAAGTTGAGGTAAAATATAGGCTACAACAGATCCTAAATAAGGAGCCGTTTGGGAGTCAAAAGAGCCGAATCTCTTCCCATCACTCTTCAATATGTTAATACAGTAGTAAATTTGTTACAGATACCGCATCAAAAGGTTCACAACAGCAGGATAATGAGCTCCCAGGGCTGGGTGGGTGGCTCTTAGAAGAGCCGTTGGGTTGTTGTTGTAGCCTTAGAGCTGTTTACTTGGAGCTGGTGTACTTGGTGACGGCCTTGGTGCCCTCGGACACGGCGTGCTTGGCCAGCTCACCGGGCAGCAGGAGGCGCACGGCGGTCTGGATCTCCCTGGAGGTGATGGTGGAGCGCTTGTTGTAGTGAGCCAGGCGGGACGCCTCGGCGGCGATGCGCTCAAAGATGTCGTTGACGAAGGAGTTCATGATGCTCATGGCCTTGGAGGAGATGCCGGTGTCGGGATGGACCTGCTTCAGCACCTTGTACACGTAGATAGCGTAGCTCTCCTTCCTGGACTTTCTCCTCTTCTTGCCGCCCTTGCCGGCCGTCTTGGTCACGGCTTTCTTGGAGCCCTTTTTGGGGGCAGACTTGGCGGGTTCGGGCATGTTTACTCTCCGGTACTTTACAGCAACGAATGAGTTGTTGACGGCAGAGAGACTCTTCTTATTCAGACTGTATGGAAATCACACTGCGCTGTCCCCTGGCTGTGATTGGCTGAGCCGGAGCTGAGGGGAGGAACGCGTTTCCATGGTAACTGTCTTAGTTCCGCTGCAGTCCGGAGACAGTTTGAGTTCAGAAGAAGCAGAGAAAGAGAAAGAGGTGGAGATAATGGGCTGATGTAATAAAGGACAAAATCAACTGAATTAGAGCTTTTTTTTGTTTATGCATTTAAAAACTAATTTAAATAAAAAATAAGACATTTGTTACCAAATGAGCCTCTTAAACATTGTCACACCTCCAGATGTGTTTATCACCACTGGATCATCTTCAGTCACTCTGAGAGACAAAGAAGATCAGCCTGAAAGAGGAATCTAAAGAAAATTCTCCTTCATCCACGTGGAGAAAGAGGAGTTTGGATGGATGAAGCGTGATTACAGGATGTCGTTGAGTTGTTTTTGTCCTCCTCACGAACAAATCTCTGTTTTGTGATATCGATCCACGTGGGAATTAAACAAACTTACAGTTTGTGGAAGAGTTTTATTCCTTTAATACGTAGAAATAGGTCAAATCAGCTTGACCTGGACGTGATTTGAACACGAAACCTTCTGATCTGGAGTCAGACGCGCTACCGTTGCGCCACAGAGTCACCTATCTCTCTGGCAGTAAATGAAACATTAGCAAAAATTAGCTAATGTGGCCCCTGCAATGAACTGGTGACCCAGGAAAGGTTCCAGTCCCCCAAGCTGCCTGAGTTGGTCTGTGGATTGATGTACAGCTAATGTGGCTAACAGGTTCTGTGGATCCAGTCTACTGGACGATATTTTCCTGATGCGTTATCTTTTGGTCTCTTTTATGCACATCTGGGTCATTATAAAAAGGATGTGGCATCAAAACTTGTGTGAATCCATGTTTCTTATCGTTGAACTTGCTCTAGCTTTGCTGCTCTTTATTTTTATTTTTTAAGGTGTAAAATCTTTGATACTAGAACAGCACTAAACGTTATTGCAGCGCATACATTTACACCTATTTTTCATTTTATTACCTAGTTCTCAGTGCATCTTTCTACTAGGGCTGGGCAATGATTAACGATGTTTAATCTAATTAATCACATGATTTCCCTTATTAATCACGATTAATCGCATTTGTACGCACAATCCAAAAATGAATCCAAAAGTAGCGTATAGCTTTTAGCATTTAGTTTTATTTTAAATGTGCTGCCATATGAATGAAAGTGCCATAACATTTGTTGTGCAAACACACTTTTAACATCAGCATCTTTCTGTAGTTTTTATGTAGAAGCCTCGCTCCACTGTCTGTTTCCTTGAATGACTTGCTGCTATCAGTTGTGTGTTTTGCCTTTAAGTGATATTTTAGACTGGAACTACTACGCTGAGAAGACAATTCAACTTGGCAGTGTTTACAGATGACTTTGGTTCTGTCGACTCCGCCGTCTGGAAGAACTTTAAAATGAAAATGGCAGAGTAAAAGTTCCGTACCCTTCTCCATGTTTGGTGGATCCGCCGATTACTTTCTTTTCCGGTTGCGCAGCAGACAGCAGCAGACTTTTACAAAATAAAAGCCTGTGAGCAACAGACTTTTACAGAGTAAACTTTTTTCAATTAAAAAATTGTTTAAGAAAAAAAAATAAAAATTAATAAATAAAACCTGCGTTAATGCGCGATAAAATATTTATTCTGTCCCTAGGTTTGTTGCTAATATCACCTTTTATGTGGTCAAATACTGCCATCTAGTGACCAAGTTAGGTATAGTTTTTAATTGTCAGTACGTTTTGTGTAGTCAGTGTGCAAATGGTAAGAAGGAGAACGACATGCTGTTTCTGTTGCTCGCGAATGCACTCGATACAGGACAATCTGTAAGTAGTTATCTTGCAACTAGGTCAACTATATGTGCTTAGGTTAATCTAAGCGTATATATTCATGTTTGCAATGTGTGAAGTGTAATTGTGCATTTAGTTTCGAAACATGTTGTGCTAGCTAACAATTCTGTGAGGCTTAGCATTGAACTGGTCCTTTGTTTAGCGTCAAGTAAATAGCGTAATGTTAGAATAGGTAAACAATGAAAGTGGGTTGAAACATATCTTTATTTTGTATTTTTGCAGTTTCACAAAATAATTCTGTCAAGTAAACGCTCTGAAAGCCTCTTCAGACTCCTCGACCAGTTTGTTTAGCTCGCTGTCTAGGCTGTGTTGCACCACATAGCTGAGGGCAGAAGAACATTTATTGTCGTTAAATAATTAACGCGTTAACGCGATAATAACGAGTTAGCTCGCCCAGCCCTACTTTCTACACTTGAACTGACTCTACAGCCCTTTTCAGCTATGAGACACGATAATGGAGCATGAACCACAGGACAAATAAATACCTGCAGAGATGACACACTTTTATTCTTATTTTAAAGCAAACAACAGCAGTATCTTCAACAAGTCATCATGATGTATTTGATATTTGACAGTTTTTGTTGACTGAATCTAAATCGGATTTATGACAGAGGTTAACTCTCAGCAGAAATGCTGCATGTTGGGAGTATGACAGTTTATGTAAATGTGATGAGGTACTCTGGATAAGCCTGGATGTCATTGAAGACAACAAACATGGTTGGAGCACTTTTGTGGTCAGTGACACTGTCATACAGGTCTGCAGCAATCCCAGATTTGGAAGGCGGGGTGATCATGCCAGAACTTCCCCGGGTGTAGTCTCCAACAAGAACCCGGGCCTGGTACATGCGCTTGTGTCCGTTGGCGTCGGGCTGGGCGTAACTACCTGCTGAGTAGACCGGGTCCACAGCAAAGTAAGAGCCTTTACCGTACATGGCACCTGCAGAAAGAGTGAGTTATGAGACAATTACAACAGATTTTCTAAATGCATAAAGTGAAAGTCGTGAAAGATTTTACGAAACATTTTAGGCATGAACAGCAGGCACAGTTGGGCTTCATCTGCGTAACACTCAGCGGGGTCACATGGCACTGAAAGGATCGGATTATTGGCTAATTTACAATAAAAATGAGTTATTAAATTCACGTAGACGCCTTAATCTGACAAGAAATTGAATCGAAAGTTACTCGCGATCCGATTAAGAACTCGAGATAACTCGGTTGAAAGTCAAATTAAACCTGCTTGAAGCTCGTTCCTATAAAGTCTGTTGAAGGCATCTTTTTTTTTTTTTTTTTTGGACAAAACACAAATTAATGGCTATTAAGCTCGGAACATGATTTAAACACTATATAATAATGATTTTAAAGTTTCTCAATTTGTTTATCTGTAGCGATGGATGTTGACTGATGTGAGATGTTTTCATGCAATTCGCTGAAATTTTTCTGTTTTTTTTCTTTGTTGGATGCGTTACATGATACATACTGAGTTCACAAAAATGAAGTTTTTGATAAATATGACTTAAGACTGTGAAACAAAGGCCGTTTACATGTGCTAAACTAAGCTAACGGCTAATGTAGCAGGCCACTGACAACATGCTAATATAAATTAGCCACGGTCAGTGTCTTGCACTGACTGATGTGATGCAGCTACACAAAAAACAACTCGACACTTTCACTCAGCGGGGTCACATGGCACTGAAAGGATCGGATTATTGGCTAAACTTAGGGGTGGGCGATATGGAAAAAATTTTGTATCACGATTTTTTTGCATAAAATCACGATTTCGATTTTTTATCACGATCTTCCATCCAAAAAAAAAAAAGACCAATTACAGTAGAGTTAAGTCGACATGCTGAACCACAGAAGAGCTAAGGAGTAAAAGAAAGAATTTGGCAATCAACACATTGTAATTCAACTGTAAGCCAATTCAAGATGAAAAATAATGATCTAATTGATGACATCTGACACAGTGAGAGTGAAGCAACCGGAAATAGAAAAACGAACCACTGATGACGACTTGACTCCACCTGTTAGAAAGCCCATGTTGTTTGGTTATTTTCAATTAAATACATTAATTTATATTGTGTTTTACGGTGAGTTTTCATACGTCCAACGTTCGTGAACACACCATAGACGTTCCGATGTTCCTGAATGTACCGCACCTGTGCGTGAGACGATGTCGCTGTAAAGTTTCGTTTCTCCTCCCGATGGAGCAGTGAACAGCTTGTAATTTTCCCTTTGCTGTTTTCACCTAACATTAGCCTGTACACCCTGGGTTTATTGTGTGTAAATGCCAGAAGAACCACAGCCAAATAAATCCACCACAAACTGGACATCTGTATCCGTGTCTTTTAACGGGGACACACACAATACACCAGCATTAAAAAAAAAAAAAAATCTTTGCGCTGATTGGCAAAGGCGATCTATACGGTTTCTCTAATTTGGTAGATCGCCTGCGATTCTCCACTCTTCCTGCCAGTCACGATGTTATATCTTCAGATCGCGCACCCCTTGCTAAATTACAATCAGACTGAGTTATTAAGTGCATGTAGACACCTTAATCTGACTAAGAACTGGATCGGATTCAGACCCCGAGATAACTGGGTTGAAAGTCACTCTAAACCTGCTTGTAGACGCTGAAGCACGTGGTGAATCAGACTTTGCGTTCTGCGCATGCTCCAGATGTTTTCCCGGGGTCGTGACCCGGAAGTCAAAGGAGACGATATTCCTGTTGTTGTCGCCGTCAGAAAGAAACAAACAACGCGATGGAGAATGCTCCGTTGGGCATCGAGTTTGTGCAACAAGCAGCTCATCACAGACCAAATGTAGAGGGACGTAGCTTCATCTGGCTCTGCGTTCTCCATCTTTCTCCAATGCCTGAGTTTGTTGTTGTTGTTGGTGGTGAAGAGGTCAACAGGAAGTGGCTCTATTAGCAACAGCTGGAATGGGTACAGCGCCACCTATCATACCGGGGTATGACACGCTTTGTGCCTCTGATCCCATTCATTCACCGCCAGATATCCAAGGAGAATTACCCTTAATAACTCATTCTTATTGTAATTTAGCCAATAATCTGATCCTTTCAGAGCCATGTGACCCCACTGAGTGACACCAAAAGCTAAACAAGAAGCATTTTCTAAAGTGAGGGGGCAGCTTTAGGGGCATCCCTGTAGACGGCAGGTAGGCTGTGGATGTTCAGGGTTCATGGCACAAGGAAAACACACCCAATGATGCAGGATTCATCTAACTGAGCCTGAACACATCTCTGGCTGCAATGAGCAAACACTTCTTTGCAGAAAAAGGTGCTCATTAACATCAATATTTCACCAACTCGATTGTTGCACGAGTCAAAAATACGTCGAGGCGTTGGTTACCGTGTTGCCCCGCGTAGCTGCGGTTGAAGCCCTTATTGTTGATGAGATCGATAGAGGTGGAACTGGTGCCGTGAAACAGCAGCTTCTCGTTGTTCTGGTGTTTGTTCTTCGTCTCCATCTGTTTCTTCATCAGCTGGTAGCTCTGCCACAGCGTGGCGTTTTGGACCCGTTCGATCTGCCAACACAGTTGAAACACAACACATTACTCATTTGGTCTCAGTCTGACCCGATTCTTTTCGCTCGTGACGTATTTAGTGTCGAAGTGAGGAAAACCTGCTGGGCTCAGTGACATTTATCCACCACTTCTCCCATCACTGGGTCACGGCAGGACAACTTAATGCTCTACAAATGTAATTTTCATTGTCATGTGAGAGTCGGCGTCCTTCGGATTTTGTTCAGATCCGCGTATATATCCATATTAAGGGAGTGAACGGGGCCTTTTCTCCCTGTTTCCCTTCCTTAACCTTGTAGCACCCACAGTTGCAGATATGCAACAAGCTTTTTATTTATTTACATTATATTTTTATTTACATTACATTTTTTGCATTTTATATGTGCTTCTGTGAAATCTGTTTGATTTATTGTTGAATGGAAAGTTTATGATGGTTGCGTTCCGCACTTTGTATTAAGAATGTTCAATAAAGGTTTATTATATACATTTTATTGTGGTAGCAGCAGTTACTGGTGAACTTTCACTATATCTTTTTTGCCAAACAATCTGCAGAGAATGACTTGGTTTTAAGAACAAAATTAATCAGGAAAGCCCACAGTTGCAAATATGCAACATTGCCTAAAATGATCAAAAATAGCCCAATTCCAAAAAATATTGGTTTATTCCCACCCAAAAAGATGCAAGAAGAGCCAAAATGATTTTTTTCAATGATTATTCATATGCTTGGGTGCTACAAGGTTAAGAACGGCTTCCTGACAGCCACCCTTCCATGGAGCCCATTTCTGATCAGGCTTCCTGACGGCCACCCTTCCATGGAGCCCATTTCTGATCAGGCTTCCTGACAGCCACCCTTCCATGGAGCCCATTTCTGATGAGGCTTGGGCCAACAGCAGATGGATCAGCTGAAGGTCCAGATGCATCTCTCAGCTCCTGTGTCAGGTCTTTGCTGGATGTTTTCCTCTTTCTTAAGGACATCACTTTCAGATCCTGCTCATCTGCTGTAGATAGTTCTTTAGGCCTGACACTTCTTCTTCTGTCCTCCACTTGTCCAGTTTCCTCAAATGTTTTAAGGACACACTGCACACCATGCTGAGATATGCCAAGTTTTCAGCTAACAGCTCTTTGGGAATCACCTTGTTGCTGCAGAAATCCTGTTTTCTGTCTGTCACACTGTGTTATCTTTGCTGTTTTTCACACATGCAGCTAAAGAAATGGGAACAAATCTTAATTCCAGCCTAAAACCCACAAAGAGCTTCTAGATTATTCATTTCTAGTGGCATAAAGCAGTTTAATCATTTCATTTATATTAATTGTTCCATAATTAGTAATTAGATTATATCTTATATTCCTTTTTTAAGCTTTAAGGCAAGACACGGCAGGCAAAAACAGGGATTTTTCATGCAGTGGTCAATTTTTAGATTTTGGGCCAGTCTACTCCTTCAACATGTGTTCTTTCAACCTGCTATAAAGAAAACTTTGAAAACATAAATTAAAATGTTTATTTTATTACATTTTGTTTACTCGCGGCAGCACGTTTCACCCGAATTTACCAAGAAGTTAGCATTCCAACGCGCCATGCCGAGCTTCGGCTATTTACTGAAGTCTGTCATGACCGGTGTCGTTGGAAAGCTCTGAGTCTCCTGCACAATGATATGTAACCCAAATAACGGCACTTCCTTTCTATCAGTAACCAATCGTGAATGTCTAAAGGCGGATTTATAGCTAATGACGAAATCTCATTGGCTGCTGCTCGTTTCTGCTAACGTGATTCGCTCAAACGCATCACGTGGTGGACTCTGACGCTCTGAAAATGCCCCAAAACACGGCAACTTTGAAAGAAAAATATCTTTTATTGTATTTTATTGAGCTTGTATTCTTTATTAATAGGATTATTTTATTCAATATTAGTATTACTAAGGGCCTAAACATTTATTCTGTTATTGAGCAATTGTTTCCAATACAAATGTTTTGAATTCCCCTATTTGAATCTGTAAATGCCGTTTTCTCAAAATCAGTTTTTTGTATTTTTCCAGTATCAATATCTCAGCCTATGGAGCACCTACTAACACCAAACTTTCCAGTTATACACTTAGCAGTATTCCGAAGATATTTACAGAAGGATTTGTTGATAAATCATTCCTGGCCTGATTTATGTGACATTATAATAAAAAATATGGCAGAAATCGATGTTTTTTAAGCTATGGACAGTATATTTTGATTTCCTAGGAAATGAAAGCAGATATCCTGAAATCCCTCTGTAATTTTCTTTTCATTTTGTGTGTAAACAAAATGAAAAAAGAATTTTGCACCTGGCTTTATCACATGTTCAGATCTAGCTTCCGGAAATATATGCAAATTGGTGCATATTTAAGATAATGCCTAATTTGCTAAATTAAACATACAAATTTCTAAAACTTGTAATACTTTTTTTTTCATACTTGTATAAGTAATCAACTGAGGAAGTTTCATGGTGATATCTATTATTCTAAAATATTACCCTATTCACCTGTAGCGTCTCGCCTTAAATTGAATCTTATTTACTTTTTCTTGATGTTGAATAACATATAATTCTTATTATTGTCAGTTTTTTTCCTACTTTTCTACTTTTAGACGTGATAACGTTCATTATTTTGGGATTAGGATTTTTTTTAAACTGAATTTCTTATATTAATTTGACTCTTTTGGTAACTGAAAGCAGTTTTAACGTAAATGTACAAACAAAAACTATGAAGCTGTTTTTCACAAATGCAGCTAAACAAATGGGAACAAATGATGCGTCTCTGTGACAGGCTGCTGGGAACAAAGTGCCTAAAGATCCAGTTTAAAACGGCTTCTTTGCTAAGTTGGACACAACACTGGTTCATCCCTTGAGTTAGGAGCCTTTTTCCTGCCTGGATGGTTCACAGCTCAGATTTAAGTGGCTTAACAAAGAACAAACACATTCCTCTGAAGAATCTCAGGTACAAGGACTGGACTGAATATGAGGGAAGAAGCAGAAAATGTCGAAAGAGAAACTCTGAGAGAGCTTCAGGAAGCTGCAGAACTGCTGAGCAGGACACTTTAAAGGTTACAGGAGAGTTGTAAAATAAGGGCTGGATCAGGACTGCTGGACAATACTGTTTGAAATGTATATTTATATGAATGAGAATATGAACATACGCTGATGATGATTGGGTTAAGTCCGGTCTTTGTAAGCTCCGCCTCCACGCCGCTGTATTCCTGAGATCCAGCAGTCAGAGGAAACAGCTTCACCATGTCGCCCTTCATGTCGTTCCAGTGTGGAGGCAGAGAACTGTCAGACGCTGTCAGATAATAGGAGAGCATTTAGTTCAGAGTGAAGTGGTCAATTACGAATTAACTTTAGGTGATTAAGTTGGTTTCCATCCAGAGGAGAAGAGCATTTAAAGCAAAGCTTTGAAATGTTACTTCATCAACTGGCTGGGATCTAATGCTGTAACAGTGATGGTGTTACAGCATTAACAAAACAAACCAGTGGCCTTGGAACATCTGAAGGAAATATTTTCAAACGTTGGGATTATTCTTTCACATCAGTGAGTATTGGCCATGTTTTCTCTTAAAAAAGAAGTCACATCCGTCTAGTGCAGAGATCCTCACTGTGCGGCTCCTCAAGCTTTAACTGGCGGCTCGCACTCCCATAGTAGCTTATAACAATATGATAACAATAATAAGACATTTGTTCAAATAACACACAGCGAATACTGCACAGTATTAAATATTTTTATTAAGTTTGTGTTTTTGTAGTATCAAGTATTTTTATTAAGCATTAATTAAGGCTTAATGGTGTTTCCTAAAGGGGGAACTGT
Organism: Odontesthes bonariensis; assembly: GCF_027942865.1. Taxonomy (NCBI): domain Eukaryota; kingdom Metazoa; phylum Chordata; class Actinopteri; order Atheriniformes; family Atherinopsidae; genus Odontesthes; species Odontesthes bonariensis. The sequence goes on from NC_134511.1 coordinate 2,754,262, forward strand.
TAAACCTGGCAACGCAGCCCGCTTAAACCACCTCACACTTGACCGCAGTGCACGCTAGCTCCTTTAGCCGGTTTTTAATTAAAAAAGGGCAAAAAGCAGCACAAAAACCAAAGGAAAATCAGCATGAAGACGCCAGAGAGGGGACGAGCAGGCAAACGTCGGGTATACCGCGAGATGCAGGCACAATGGATCCGTTTTTAATTAAAAAAGGGCAAAAAGCAGCACAGAAACCATGCTCATCCTGAATGTCTCACTATGATTACAACAACAAACTACAAATACAACATGAAGAAAGTCGAGCACATGCACGCCAGCTTCCGCTCATCCCAGTATTAAGATAAATGTGGTCTGAATTGAAAATGTATTGGCTGTGTTGTTTCTTTTTCTGTGGGATGTTTTATATGTAGAAATGCATATTTGCAAAAGGGGACTTTAGCATGTTGTGGTAAAAGTGGCTCTTGTGAAAAAAATAGTGAGAATCACTGAGCTAAGGTCACACGCTCACCTTTCAAGTCTTTTCTAAGCAGCTCCACTTTTCTTTTCCCACGTTTTGAAGCTGCTGTTTTAGACACGGGGTCAGCGGTGTACATCTCATTGTTGATTTGGATCTCCACAGATTCTTTTCTCTCGAAGGCTTCCTCGAGTTGGAGGTTGATATAAATATCAAAGGCCACCATAGTCCCACTGCGGTGCTGGAACTGCCACTCCACCAGTCCCCTCGCCAGCACAGCTTTGCTCTTCAAATTCTCCTCCCGCTCCACTCTCCGGATGATGTCGCTGCAGATAGAGATCGGTGAATAAAAACACGTTCATATTTAGTATAAACATCTTTTAACCAACACCAACAGACGTGTGCACATCACTCCTGTTCTGAACTCCCTCCATCGGCTTCCTGTCCTTTAGAGAACTGATTTTAAACTTTTAATGTGTGTTTTTAAAGCTCTTAGCGGCCTCGCCCCGTCGTATTTATCTGAGCTTTTAACAGTCCTGGTAGAGCTCTGAGGTCAGCAGATCAGTTTCTGCTGGAAGTGCCCAGGTCAGAACACAAACCCTGGGGTGAGCGAGCCTTTTCCCAAAGCTGCCCCCAGGCTCTGGAATAAGCCCCCCGTCCAGCTGCGTCTTATTTCTGACCTGGGCCTCTTCACATCTGGGCTAAAAACCTGCTTATTTAGGATGGCTTTAATACCCAGTAGCATGATGACACTTTTATCTTATTTTATCTTATTCGATTTTGTTGTATTTTATTGCTTTCACTGTTCTTTTATTGTTTTTATTTGTTTTTACTTCTTCTTCTCTTTATTCATTACCTGCTGTAAAGCACTTTGGTACATCGTAAGGATTGTCTGTAAAGGGCTGTAGAAATACATTTACTCTGCACTGAACATTCATCATTATGTGCGTGTGAATGCTACAAATGTGCACGCTGGTTGCGGACCTGACTGTAGCCTTAGCGGTGTAGACGTCCCTGGTCAGACCCTCCAGGTGGATCTTGGGCTTCTGGTCCTCTGCCCCTCTATCCAGACGGATACTGACCGTCAGTTTCCTCTGCAGGGCCGTCAGCTCTTCGATGTCAGCCTGAGACAGCTGATTAATGTACTGGTCAGTGATGATTTCCTTTGCCTGCTCACGCACAATCAGCTCGTTGATCTTCCTCCTGGCTGCAGTCACAGCCTGCAGGGAAAAGACATAACAAAGGACTGATGCCTTTCTACATATTTCACAAAAAGTGAGTTTTTCTTTTATATTTACATGACTCAAAGCAAACAAGTCTAAAGGAGAAATCATTTCATACGGACGTTTTGGTTGTCAGCACAGAGCTGAAACACCACAGGCTCAAACTCCTGCCTCTCCAGGGTGGAGGCATCAGTCCTGGGCATCTCCGTTCCGAGTCCCAAAAATGAGGTAACCGTGTCTGAAACAGGATAAAACATGTAAATCCAACATAAAAACAACACACCGGCTGCGTTCGAAACCGCATACTTCTCCTACTACTCCTGCTACTCATACTGACTTTTTTCCCCGGATGCATACTAGATTCTCCTAAATGTTGGGTATGCATCATGAGGTTACTACTCATACTCAAACTACCCAAGATGCAACGTAACGTGACGTCGCCGATCGTCATTTCCTGTCAAAACGGCAGTTTCAAGCTAGCTACAACGAGGGTAGGTTCACTTCCTGTTTTCAAAACAAAAGCACCGATTGCATCGTAATGGCTTTCCCTATGATAAAAGGCAACGGGTATTTTATTTTGTGAAAATAACAGGAAGTACGTTGCTCACTGCGGCTAGGTTTAGTAGCGTCGAATTCGTGGGAACAAAATTGTAAATAGCCGGTATTTTGTCAGGTTTTCAACACGTTGGGGATCTAAACGACTACTTTCTCACCTGGAAATGTTTCAAATGTTGCTAAAGTTTACAGAGTTTAGAGCTTAAGAGAAATCGGCTTCAGGCCGGCTGATTTCGGCTTGGGCAGGAGCGAAATGCATTGTGGGTAAACGCTCTGCATACTGTCTGATCGATAAGTATGCAGTATGTAGTATGTAGTATGCGGTTTCGAACACAGCCACACAGCTGGCCAAATGTTCGCAGAAAAAAAACCTAGAAACCTTTGATCTTGCCGAAGATGCTCTTCTCCTCCAAGTCCTCTCCCTGCTTCTTCTTCATGCTGTTGTGGAACTCATTAATCATGGCCGCCTGAAAAATCAGGATCTTCACACTGCAAACAAACTTTGGGTTCTTCTTCCTCACAAAGTCAACCACCGCCTCCACCATGGAGTCCGCCACCGCTGATGGGTTGACTCCTCCCTGACCTAGAAGGCGAACGAGTGCCAGCGGTGATGATCATCGTGACAATAATGACGATGATCAATAAGAAGACAGCACAGTGGTGCTTATGACAGAAGCTTATTAAGAGTAAGGTCTGTTAGCATTTCCTGCTTGAGGTGTCGCGATATCCCAGACAGTAATCTGACATCAATACAGAGGTGATAATATTATTAAGATAATACTGGGATTTGATTTCAATTTATAAAGTTAGAAAAATATTAAATGGTGAATAAGGGTTCCCTTCTATCTATAATTGAGATTCACAACTGAACTTTACAGCTGCGTCCAATAAAGACAAGAAAATTAAGTCCACGATCTGCTAAAAATGGCAAATCTTTCCCACCATCATAAGGCCAGTTGGGATGCATTGGGCCATAACAGTACAAAATAAATACTGTGTAACTCTTTGGGGGCTTGTCCGGGCTTGTTACAGTTGTGTGATAAAAATAAATGCAGTGATGAGGGCTTCATAATCATTATGTAAAAGTTAAGTAGTAATCTGAGACGGCAAATGCAAATGATGTGACTGAACAATGAATTAGCTGAAAACAAGAACAATTAATCCCATCAGAGGCTTTTGTTGCCGTTTTAGTGGATAACAGTGATGCGTTTGAATGTACAGACCTGTTCCCAAAGCTGGGAAGGCAACAGAGGTGAGCTTGTTGTCCTCACAACTCTTCAGCACTGTGTAAACTATGTCTTTAATCTTTCCAGGATCGTTCTGGCCAACGATGTGGATGACTTTTCTGCAAGGCAGCAGCCCAGCTGAGGTCATGATCATTTTACAAGGCAGCTGACCCGGAGAATTCGCTACATAAAAGAAACACAGCCTTAACACAGTCTGGAAGGACAATCTTTGTGGAAAATACATTTTAACAGATAGATGCAGTACAAATGAAGAACAACATTTTTATAATACATTCTTTGATCCTTTTAAAGCCAATAAAAAAGCACTATTTTCTGAATTTGAGATGTATTCAACTGAGCCAAAGTATTTTATCTGGACGAATTATTTTAGCTCTAATATGTTGGAAATTTACTTTATAGACAAGCCGTTAAAATCTATACTGGGAAAGTTAAAAATTTTGTTATGGCCGTCACTCTGTGCCTTTAAAGGTGTTGAACAGTCAGCCTTGGACCGGCTGTAATGTGCAGCAGCTGAGCCACGGACGCTAAACCGTCCTGAGCCCCAAAGGTTAGTCGATTCAATTTATAATTGGTGAATTTTTTTCAGATCCAATGTAACGTTAGACTGTACTTGGTTAATGGGGTTGAAACCTTCTTTAACAGACACACGTACAAAGAGATCCATCCATTTTCTTTACTCGTTTAATCCAATTCAGGGGTGCTGGGGGCGGAGCCTATCCCAGCTATCATTGGGTGAGAAGCGGGGTTCACCCTGGACGGGTCGGGTACAAAGAGAGTATTTTCTTTTTCTTAATTGGCTAATTTATTGGTCATCAGAAAATATAAACAAATCTAGAATTTGCTGCAAAAATGCACTCAAAGTGGTTATAGAGTCACGTTAATCGCTGTGTTCCATCAGCCTCTTTTTAACAAGCTACTGGTATTTAAAATTAACTGTAATCTATAATGTCAGAACACAGTGAAAACAATAAATAATATCTTGTTTTATGTGATGAAAACTCAAAATACTGCATGTTTAAAATGACAAAAAAAACTGTTAAATAAACTGTAAATGTGAGGCAGGGTGATGTTGGAGAAAATATCAAATATTCAGTGGATAAATAAAGGTTTAGTTTGGGATACACACCAATCTGTAAGCACTCCAACAGCACGGTTTGTCCAGCACCGTCTAAGATCGCCTTGGACACTCCTTAGAAATAAGAGAAAAAAAGAACCACAATCATCCAAATCTTACCGACACACGCTGCTGTTTTACCAACGCTGACACCGCTGATGTTCGTAAGTACGTAAGTAAGTAAGTAAGTAAGTACAGCACAAATGTACAAAGGCCCCATGGCATGTTTTTACATGTTTTCAGGCTTATCTAAAGTGCTAAAAAATGCTGTGTTATCACTTTAAACTTTGTCAAAAACTAAAAAGAAGGAGGTATGTGCATGCTTTAGTATTTTTTAGGGCTGGGCGAGTTAACAGGTTATTATCGCGTTAACTCGTTAATTATTTAACGCTGATAAATATTTTATCGCGCATTAACGCAGGTTTTATTTTACTTTATTTATTTAAAAAAAAAATAATATTTTTTTTGGGGGGGGGCTTTTGTGCCTTTAATGGATAGGACAGTTCAGAGAGACAGGGGGAACACCATGCAGCACAGGGCCGTCCGATGCGGGACTTGAACCGGGGCCAGCTGCAGCGAGGACTATAGCCTCTGTACATGGGGCGCCTGCTCAACCCACTACGCCACGGACCACCCCTGTTTTATTATTTATTTTATTATTGTAAAAGTCTGTTGGTCACAGGCTTTTATTTTGTAAAAGTCTGCTGCTGTCTGCTGCTGAACAGGAAAAGAAAGTAATCGGCGGATCCACCAAACATGGAGAAGGGTACGGAACTTTTACTCGGCCATTTTCATTTTAAAGTTCTTCCAGACGGCGGAGTCGACAGAACCAAAGTCATCTGTAAACACTGCCAAGTTGAATTGTCTTCTCAGCGTAGTAGTTCCAGTCTAAAATATCACTTAAAGGCAAAACACACAACTGATAGCAGCAAGTCATTCAAGGAAACAGACAGTGGAGCGAGGCTTCTACATAAAAACTACAGAAAGATGCTGATGTTAAAAGTGTGTTTGCACAACAAATGTTATGGCACTTTCATTCATATGGCAGCACATTTAAAATAAAGCTAAATGCTAAAAGCTATACGCTACTTTTGGATTCATTTTTGGATTTTGCGTACAAATGAGATTAATCGCGATTAATCAGGGAAATCATGTGATTAATTAGATTAAACATTTTAATCGTTGCCCAGCCCTAGTATTTTTATGCAAAAGGAACTCATTTCATCCAGTAGTCTCAAACTCTCACTTATGCATGAAATCTGCACGATATCTTTGAACTTATCTGGACTGTTGCTTGTTTTTAATCATTTAAATTATTTTATTTGTTTGTCTTTATATTCTTTTATGTATTTTTAATGCTTCTTACACTCCCTGCTGCAATGCTTGAGATCATTTAACTTAGTGGGGAACAGTCACCTGCTTGAAGGTTGAAGTTTTGATTGGAGGAGTTGACGATGACATCACAGGCCTCCTTAGTGATGTCTCCCGACGACACCTCGAGGGTGAGCTGGCCCATCTGCATGCGATACACACCGAGGGTGGGGGATGATACCTGGCTGAAGAACGCTGAGGCTGACACACACACAGAAACACAGCTTCATTTAGGATTAAAATTAATTTTCTTTTTTGTAGGTAAATCTAAAATAAAAGCAAACATCTGCTGGTTTAACTGACGAACTGAAAGCAGGAGTCATCTGTAAGTTTCGGCTCCGACTGACAACCGTCCATTTCAGCTCTCCGTGGGACACATTTGAACACATCAGGTAAAACATCCATTAACATCACGTCTCTGTCTTTAAAATCATTGATTAAACTATTATTAACATCATCTGGCTGTGTCTTAAGTCAACGGTTGGACTGACGGTTATGTCTCTAACTAACGATTTAAGAAACAACGATGAAGTTTATCTTTAATCACACCATTTAAACCATCTTCTTCGTCCCATCAGTCATTGATTATAATCACCATTTTGTCTGAGCCTTCAAAGTCAGGGAAACTTTGACATGTTCTGTCAAACAATATGGGGAGCTGACCAATCAGAGCAGACTTTGGCTGTGTTCGAAACCGCATACTACATACTACATACTTGCATACTCATCGATCAGACAGTATGCAGAGCGTTTACCCACAATGCATTTCGCTCCTGCCCGAGTTGAAATCAGCCGGCCTGAAGCTGATTTCGCTTAAGCTCTAAACTCTGTAAACTTTAGCAACATTTGAAACATTTTCAGGTGAGAAAGTAGTCGTTTAGATCCCCAACGTGTTGAAAATCTGACAAAATACCGGCTGTTTACAATTTTGTTCCCACGAATTCGGCGCTACTAAAGCTAGCCGCAGTTAGCTAACGCACTTCCGGTTATTTTCACAAAATAAAATACCCGTTGCCTTTTATCATAGGGAAAGCCATTAGGATACAATTGGTGCTTTTGTTTTGAAAACAGGAAGTGAACCTACCCTCGTTGTAGCTAGCTTGAAACTGCCCTTTAGAAAAAAGAAATGACGATCGGCGACGTCACGTTACGTTGCATCTTGGGTAGTTTGAGTATGAGTAGTAACCTCATGATGCATACCCAACATTTCGGAGAATCTAGTATGCATCCGGGAACTTCTGCTTACTCAAACTGGCATACTAACTCAAAAAGTTAGTATGAGTAGTAGGAGTAGTATGTGGTTTCGAACACAGCCTGTGCCTCTCAGGAGGCGGGGCCTTTAAAGATGGGCGCCACAGCGGCACGTTGTGAACTTAATGTGGTAAAAAAAGCTGAACAACAGGACAGTTTCAGAAAAATAATGTTTGGTTTCATGTCATTTAAGCATTCTAATGGACCCCAAAATGAATGCATGAGTCTGTGAATGAGCATAAAAAGCTATTAAGCAAATGTAATTACTGTAATTTTGCCTCAAATGTTTTTTTCCTAAATCAGTTACAACAAGAAGCTGATGTTCAAAGTTAAATTTAAGCATGCATTCAAATCTTCCAACAGTTCTGAGCCTGTAAGAGCAGGTTTCTCACCGGAGGCCTGCTGTGATTGGCGGAGCGGCTGCTGGGCTGCAGGCTTGTTGGAATTCCCCGCTGCATGCTGGATGTTCCCCGAACTCGTCCGACCGGTGAACTCTCTGCTGAAACACTGACACACAAGTTTGACATTAAGGCAGGTGGCTTTTCCTGCAGTGTGGTTTTCACTGTGTTCCAATTTTTATCTGTAATTTTCTGCCCCTGAGTTCCTTAAACATTTTGAACTATGTTGAATGTTTTCAACATGCCTCTCTGCAGCATGACGGACACACGTGAGTAAATACATGGCCGGTTTTTGCTATGGGCAATGTGGGCTCTATCAATTTGGCACTATTTCGCTTGGCCCTATTTTCTCTCCCTTCGTATCACTGCCTGCTGCCGCCTGCCGACAGCCGTGCCTGTTACGGTGTTTGCTGCTCGGTCTACACAGCAGGCAGTGATACGAAGGGAGAGAAAATAGTGCCAAGAGATTGTGAGGTCTGACTTTTTCCTGGAGAACCATTTTGTGATGCAAATGTATTACTCTTTTGAACGCATATTGTTCTGAGAAGCAAAACGGTTTATTTTTTAAACCCCAGCCAACTAGCCGGACTACCTTCGTCAACCTCAAAACGAGGCTGGAACTCTGCTCACAGGACGCAGCAGGGGATAAGAAGATGTTCAGAAATGATGTTGCTGATATGGGATGTCATACAGCTTCATGTCAAAAGAGGCGAACTATCCCTTTAAAGCAGGAGTGGATCTGATGATTTATGGCTGTTTCATCCAATGAATGTGCTGCATGTGTAAAAGTTTCAGCTTTATTCTGTTAGATTCTGTTTCAAAGCTCTTTGAACCAGTGTTTGGTTCTGGAGCAGGTGATGTTTCCAGCATAACTAACCCCAGGAAGAGGTGAACTCACTCTGAGACATGCTGGATGAGACACGGTTGCTATAAAAAGATAATTTCTGAGCTAGCCACACCTAAAACGGAGCTTTAAAATGACTTAATTCAGAGGATTAGACTGAACTCAGCTGTGTGTGCAACATCCTGAGAGAGTTTTTCACATAAACTGAACTCACGTCCACAGTTTGGCTGTCGCTGGGGTGCACGACGATGACCACCTCCCTCAGATGGCGAGGGGTCCTCCTCCGACTGAACAAGTGGATTTCCTTCAGCAGGACTCTGCTCACCAGGTCTCTGGGGAAGCCCAGGTTCCCGGTCCCGATGGCGGGGAAGGAAAGAGACGCCATCATGCGCTTCTCAGCCTCCTCCAGGCAGTACGTGACGATGGAAGTTAACTCCTGACACATCAACACACGACACAGTTCGTTATTACTGAACATCTGAGGTACCTGTACTCCAGTTCTGATGCAGTTCTGAATCACTTTATTTAGTAATAAGGTTTTAAACGCTTTGAACACTTCAACAGTGTAATACAGTAGAGTAATTATAAAAGATATATTCCTAGATTAGTTATTTTTTATAATAATTTCAATGGAGGAATAACATTTATATGAAGGCAGTTTTTATTGTAGCGTTGCAAAGTAATCCATCACAAAATTTTCGTGGTTGTTCTCTGAACTTTTCTGATGTTAGAAAATAACTGAAGACTGAATATAAATGACCAGAGGTGGGTAGTAACGAGTTACATTTACTTGAGTAAGTTTTTGAAAACATTATACTTCTAGGAGTAGTTTTAAATACTTTTTACTTTTACTTGAGTAGATGTGTGCAGCAGAAGCTGTCCTCTTACTCCGCTACATTAGGCTACAATGAGCTGGTTACTTCTCTTCTTACCTCTTTGGTATTCTACGCCTCATTATTTTTATCCCCCCGCGTACGCCTCATTTTAATGTTTTATTCTGACAGAGAGAGAGACTTCCACCAAAGGCTCTACCACCTGACTGTGTTCCACCAATCAGACGCAGCCGTGCAGTCTGGTCACGTGACCGTACTCGATCTCAGCGGCGGGACGGGTTAGCTTTAGCATTAGCAGTTGTAGCAAACAAAGAAAGAAACAGATGAAAAACGTCAGAACCAACGGTGGGAAATGAAGACGCAGACGAGGCCTCATACTGAAAGCATGTTTACCTTACAAAGAGTGAGAAACAGCAGCTACATTATGTGTCTTCTGCGTCAACCAAAACAAACGCACATTTCAGCAGAAACTCAACATCTAACTTGAGGAAACATGTAGCGCTAAGTTTCCTAAACTCGTTTTTTCCCCCATGGATAGATGAATGTTTGTTTTTTAGGTTACATATGGGTTACATATGTTTTAAACATTTCCTAAGTCTCTTTAATTTTTTATTGAAGTACTTGGATTTACCTGGATTATTTTAATTTAAGCTATTTTGTAATTAATTAATTCATTTTAATTTATTTTATCAATTGGATGAACTCTAATTTGCCTAAAGATGATTATTTAGTATGTTTGTCTGTCTGATTGAATGCTTGTGTTAACAAATAAATCAGACGTTACTCAACAGTTACTCAGTACTTGAGTAGTTTTTTTCACCGAGCACTTTTTTACTCTTACTCAAGTAATTATTTGGATGACTACTTATTACTTTTACTTGAGTCATATTATTCTGAAGTAACAGTACTTTTACTTGAGTACAATTTTTGGCTGCTCTACCCACCTCTGCTCATGATCCAGTTAATGCTCAGAGCATAAACATTTTGTGGCTTTTTATGCTGAAGACGACTGTGGAAACTCCTGAAATAAATCTTAAATCGGTCTTTCTGTAAAACTGAAACATTCCTGGAGTTTATTTGTCCAAAGTGTAGCGGCCATGTCAGAATACAACAGCTCGGCTCATATTTAAGGCGAGACACGGCGGGCAAAAACAGTGATTTCATGCAGTGGTCAATTTTTAGATTTTGGGCCAGTCTACTCCTTCAATATGTGTTATTTCAAAACATAAATTAAAATGTTTATTTCATCACATTTTGTTTAATCGCGGCAGTACGTTTCGCCCAAAATTTACCAAAATGAATTCCCCTATTTAAATCTTTAAATGCCTTTTTCTCAAAATCATTTTTTTGTATTTTTCCAGTATCAATATCTCAGCCTATGGAGCACCTACTAGCACCAAACTTTCCAGTTATACACTTAGCAGTATTGTGAAGATATTTACAGAAGGATTTGTTGACAAATCATTCCTGACCTGATTTATGTGACATTATAATAAAAAATATGGCGAAAATCGATGTTTTTTAAGCTATGGACAGTATATTTGGATTACCTAGGAAATGAAAGCAGATATCCTGAAATCCCTCTGTAATTTTCTTTTCATTTTGTGTGTAAACAAAATCTAAAAAGAATTTTGCACCTGGCTTTATCGTATGCTCAGATCTATCTTCCGGAAATATATGCAAATGTGTGCATATTTAATGAGATAATGCCGAATTTTGCAAAATTAAACATACAAATTATTAAAACTTGTAATACATTTTTTTTCATACTTGTATAAGTAATCAACTGAGGAAGTTTCATGGTGATATCTATTATTTTAAAATATTACCCTATTCACCTGTAGTGCCTCGCCTTAACTGATCTAAATAACCCAAAGACCGTCTCATCTCACTCTACTGCGCTGACTGAAAGCTTCCCCTGAGGGCAGGTAGAATCTCACCCCCTCTGCCTGGCCGGCTCCGCCGTCCCAGGAAGGGCAAACGGCATGAAAGACTTTCCGACACCCGAGTTTGAAGCCGTCGGTAATGACGACGTCGCCGTCTCGCAGCGAAGTCACTCCGGCTTCGGCCTGAACTGCGTTCTGCAGGCCGGGACCGGCTGCACCCAGGATGGCTTTGGACACCGCTCCCTGGGTCAGGTTCATGTTGTCTGCTATGGTGTTGACAATGACGTCGGTCTGTGGATGCAAATCACAGCATGGTGTGTAAAAGCAGCTCTCTGAATCCCAGTTATTAGAGCACTTCTCTGATATTTTTGCCCTTAAAGGGACAGTTTGCCTCTTTTGACATGAAGCTGTATGACATCCCATATCAGCAACATCATTTATGAACATCTTCTTACCCCCTGCTGCGTCCTGTGAGCCGAGTTCCAGCCGAGTTTTGGTGTTGACGAAGGTAGTGTGGGAGAGAAATGTCATGACATGGCCTAATTACATCGTGTGCTTTGTTGTTCATATGAATATGGTTAAAGGTTCAAATGAGCTTGTTTATGATTACGGCGAAAGCTAGGCGCCGCCAAGGAAGATTGGGGCCTGGTTACGCATGTTTGTTATGATTTAAGACAGTATAAAGTCAGATCGCAAAATGAGGTCGTTGGAGAGTTGTGAACATTCTGTAAGCACGTTGCTGTGACGACTGTTCAAATAAACTTCCCCAATGAAAGGCTGACCGACGCGGATTCGACTCCTTTTCTTCACAACAGTAGTCCGGCTAGTTGGCTGGGGTTTAAAAAATAAAGCGTCTTGCTTCTCAGAACAATATGCATTCAACAGAGTAATACATTTGCATCACAAAATGGTTCTCCAGGAAAAAGTCAGACCTCACAATCGCTTGGCCCTATTTTCTCTCCCTTCGTATCACTGCGTTCAGCCCCCTAGCGATAGCCGCACCTGTTACGGTGTTTGCTGCTCGCTCTGCACTTCGGTCTGCATGGTTTACACAGCAGGCAGTGATACGAAGGGAGAGAAAATAGTGCCAAGCGATTGTGAGGTCTGACTTTTTCCTGGAGAACCATTTTGTGATACAAATGTATTACTCTTCCATCCATTATCTTCCGCTTTTCCGGGGATCGGCTCGCGGGGGTAGCAGCCTAAGAAGAGAAGCCCAGACGTGTATTACTCTTTTGAACGCATATTGTTCTGAGAAGCAAAACGCTTTATTCTTTAAACCCCAGCAAACTAGCCGGACTACCTTCATCAACACCAAAACGAGGCTGGAACTCTGCCCACAGGACGCAGCAGGGGGGAAGAAGATGTTCATTAATGATGTCGCTAATATGGGATGTCATACAGCTTCATGTCAAAAGAGGCAAACTATCCCTTTAAAAGGAGGGTTTAGTTTCTTTTTTCTTTCCTTCTTCACAGAAACGTTTGGAGGGAACGTTGCCTTCAAACACAGAGACTGAAAAGCGGCAGCTTTAAAACAGACGTTACTGGACGTACAGACGTATCTTTTAGTGTGAAGTCAAATAAAACTTTCTCTGGAACGACGGTATTTATGTGAAGGAGCCTGTAGGGGGCAGTGTTGCACCACTCGTTAGTGAGGAAGCCTCTGAGAAGGGGAAACAGCAGAAAACAGACAAAGAACGAAGGGACTGGAGGGAAGAGACGGATTCACTAGGAAAGATCACGAATCAGCTGAAGAGTTAGACTGATTTAACTAAAAGGTTTTACTGTACAGCATTACATCGTGTATCCGTTTAAATCTAAATTCTATTTAGATCATTAATATTCATCATTTTTTAGTTTTGAGTTTTGAGTTTGAGCATCTCAGGGTCTTGTTCAGCCCTGGGGGGCTGTGGAGAGGGAACTTTAGGGGTCTCTGCCCTGAACGCTCTAATGTCTTCTCTTGTACGACTGCAGCGCATCATAAGCGTGAGGAATGTTGGGCTTTGGGTTGCCTTCAGCTCTAAAATGATGATTTTTACAGGGTTGGCACTCACCGTCTGGTCCTGAATGTTTCCTCTGCAGAGAACGATCTTCAGCCCATCAGGTGTCCACTGCTCCAGCCTCCCTGACCTGCAACCAATCAGAGAGCAGGACCGACAGCATTAATCCCCCCCGAGGTGTGAAATCAAATCTGTTTACAGAGGAGCGAAACCAAGTTTAGGGCAATGAAAGGGAAGCAGACGTGGAGCCTTACCCTCCCTGCTCCCCAGGCCTGGTAGCTCCCCCGTGGCTTTGACCTCCTCTGTTAGCCTGATAATTTCCTTTGAATCCCGTTCCTCCGCCTCCTCTGTCACTAAACCGACGGCCTCTGGGCGACTGGCTCTGACCGCGACCTCTCCCTCGACCCCGCTGGTAACCACTGGGAGGTAAACAACACAGTTCATCTGGTTTAAAACCTTGTTAATTCAGCAGGTTTAGGTACACGACACAGAATTCACAGCATCAAATTTGGTAGAAGGGCCAACAGGTGGAAGGGCCAACAGGTGGAAGGGCCAACAGGTGGAAGGGCCAACAGGTGGAAGAGCCAACAGGTGGAAGAGCCAACAGGTGGAAGGGCCAACAGGTGGAAGGGCCAACAGGTGGAAGGGCCAACAGGTGGAAGAGCCAACAGGTGGAAGGACCAACAGGTGGAAGGGCCAACAGGTGGAAGAGCCAACAGGTGGAAGGACCAACAGGTGGAAGGGCCAACAGGTGGAAGAGCCAACAGGTGGAAGAGCCAACAGGTGGAAGGGCCAACAGTTGGAAGGGCCAACAGGTGGAAGAGCCAACAGGTGGAAGGACCAACAGGTGGAAGGGCCAACAGGTGGAAGAGCCAACAGGTGGAAGGACCAACAGGTGGAAGGGCCAACAGGTGGAAGAGCCAACAGGTGGAAGAGCCAACAGGTGGAAGAGCCAACAGGTGGAAGGGCCAACAGGTGGAAGAGCCAATAGGTGGAAGAGCCAACAGGTGGAAGAGCCAACAGGTGGAAGGGCCAACAGGTGGAAGGGCCAACAGGTGGAAGGGCCAACAGGTGGAAGGGCCAACAAGTGGAAGGGCCAACAGGTGGAAGGGCCAACAGGTAGAAGGGCCAACAGGTGGAAGAGCCAACAGGTGGAAGGGCCAACAGGTGGAAGAGCCAACAGGTGGAAGGGCCAACAGGTGGAAGAGCCAACAGGTGGAAGGGCCAACAGGTGGAAGGGCCAACAGGTAGAAGGGCCAACAGGTGGAAGGGCCAACAGGTGGAAGAGCCAACAGGTGGAAGGGCCAACAGGTAGAAGAGCCAACAGGTGGAAGAGCCAACAGGTGGAAGAGCCAACAGGTGGAAGGGCCAACAGGTGGAAGGGCCAACAGGTGGAAGGGCCAACAGGTGGAAGAGCCAACAGGTGGAAGGGCCAACAGGTGGAAGAGCCAACAGGTGGAAGGGCCAACAGGTGGAAGGGCCAACAGGTAGAAGAGCCAACAGGTGGAAGAGCCAACAGGTGGAAGGGCCAACAGGTGGAAGGGCCAACAGGTGGAAGGGCCAACAGGTGGAAGAGCCAACAGGTAGAAGGGCCAATAGGTGGAAGAGCCAACAGGTGGAAGAGCCAACAGGTGGAAGGGCCAACAGGTGGAAGGGCCAACAGGTGGAAGAGCCAACAGGTGGAAGGGCCAACAGGTGGAAGGGCCAACAGGTGGAAGGGCCAACAGGTGGAAGAGCCAACAGGTGGAAGGGCCAACAGGTGGAAGGGCCAACAGGTGGAAGGGCCAACAGGCGGAAGGGCCAACAGGCGGAAGGGCCAACAGGTGGAAGAGCCAAAAGGTGGAACAAACTTTTAGTGTTTTTGAAGTTTTCTTTTCTTTTTTAAACTATTACTCATCAGCTTTGCTGAAAGTAAACCAAAAGCAGCAGAGAATGATGCTCAAAGATGAGACTGAAAAGCGTTTTCCTGCATCAAAAGAAAAAAAGAAGCACTACGGCAATTCTTTTTTTACCCATAAGCCCCGGCGCTCTTCCTGCCCGCCTGCTGTGGGAGTGTCATGGTCGGGCCGAGGTCGGCGAACTCTCTGCTGACAGCTGCGGCCATGACTCTGACGGTGTCGTCATTGTTGTCCACCAGGTGGATGGCGGTCAGTGGCCCCGCCCCCTGTGGACCGTCACAGTGCTGCCGCACAGCCTGGGCGATGGTCTCTGAGCAGAGCTGGACCGGGAAGCCGAACACACCCGAGCTGATCGCTGGCAGAGCGATGGAGGAGCAGTGGATCCTCTCTGCTTGTCTCAGACTTTCTTTAACCGCAGTCTTCAGGCGCATCACGGACGTCTGCTTGTCAGAGCCAGAGTACCGTGGACCCACCGCGTGCACCACGTGCTTACAGGGGAGGTTAAACGAATCGGTGACGATGGCGTCGCCGGGGCGCAGGTTCCCATGCTGAGCTATATAATCATTGCTGGCCTTCTGCAGCTGTGGTCCTGCTGCCTTGAGCAGCGCTAAAGCCAGGCCGCCGATGTGCTGCAGCTCCTCATTAGCGGCGTTGACCACGGCGTCGGCATCCAAGCTGCAGATGTCCGCTTTGCTGACGGATATCTGAACCCCGCCGGCTGTCTGCACTTTGCAGTAACAAAGGCTGGTTTCTTCCTCGTAGTTTTCTTCCTCCTCTTCTTCTTGAACCTCTGAGCCAAGCACAACCTCGCAGCCGAACTCCATCATAATAGGAGCCAGAAACATGTTTCCATCTGACAGGAAATACTTCTTGGCTCCGGGCTTGTCCACCGTTAAGGTATCAGCGAAGAGACCCGCAGCGAATTCCTGAAAGCAGGACCTGACTTTCTGGACGTGAACACGGGCCCCAGCCATGATGATTCTTGGCCTTTCTTGATCAAACTGGACTGACACGTCATCATGTTTGAAAGTTTTCGACCAAATCTCTGGCTTTTTCCTCTCAATGAACCGAACGACAGCGCAGGATTTAACCCGAACGGTTTCTTGAACTCGGGAGAAGTTCTGAACAAACTCCCTCAAAGTGCCGCAGACCTCTTTGACTGGGTTCACGAAGCCGGCCACAGTCACTTTGTCCCTTCTCTCCGGGTTGATCTGAATGGACACCGTCCTCTTGTTTGAGCAGTTGTAAGTGTCCAGCAGCTGCTTGTTCAGCTCCAGCCAGCTGGGAAGTTTCAGAACTTCCTGGTCTTGCACATTAACAGTCTGCACATCTAAATCTGCCTTCATCTTGCTCTCTGCGTCGGTAAGGACTCTGTCAGAGCTGCCCAGCAGGACGATCCCTTTGCTTTCATTACAGTAGATGGCACTGATGCCTTGAGAGGTGAACAGATTCCTTGACATGTCCATTGGATCCACCGTTCTGAGGTACTCCAGAAGGCCTGTGGAGATATTCAGCTGTTTTTTACTCATATTCACATTCCTCTCCAAGATCCACGCCTTGGTCTTGTACACTTCTTCAGGAAGACCCGCGATGCTCAACGCCTCTTTGTCTTCGCCGTAGGAGAGCTTCAGCTCGGAGGAGATGTCCAGGGAGGCTTTCTGGAGCCCCTCCTGCTGGAGGATGTAGAACCACGCCGGGGACAGGAGCATCGTCTCGGTGACACTCTTAGTGCGCCGTTCGATGAGGCTCACGGCTTTGAGGATGACGTTCTCCACGGGAGCTCTGACCTGCTTTATGTCTTCGGCTCGGCCAGCGACGGTCACGACCCCTCTGGAGGCATCGAAGACCGGGATGGCGTCTTCCTTCAGAAGCGAACGGACGTCTTTCTCCACAACTTTCCACGCTTCTGTGCTCACAACGCTCTCGAAGGCTGAGTACTGGGACATCAAGCGGCAGAAGCCCCTTTGGGTGGTCTTCATCCAGTTATCTACGACCTCAGATGTCAGACCGCTCTGCCTCAAGAAGTTTGGAAGCGGGCTGAGTTTCACCTCAGGGTCGTCCAGCTCCACGCTGCAGTAGTGCGGACGCATCTGATCGTTGATACTTTTCAGCTCTTTCTTCATCAGGAGGAACTTCCAGATGACAGGGTTAACGCTCTCCGTGAAGGGCTCGGGCATCTTCCACGCCGGCCGCTCTTTGCCGTACAAGGCGGTCCTCAGGGTGTCGTAGTACCGGTACAGCTTGACAGGGATGGACCTGATGACGTGGTCTTCTTTAAGGCAGATGCTGTCCACAACTGCAGCGAGATGGAAAAAAGAGAAGCAAAGGTGAGTGTCTGCTCCGCCTGAAGCTGAGGAGAACGGGATTAACTCGATTAAATCGTTCATGCGTCTGTGACAACCCTTAGTCAGGGCCGGTTTGTTCTATGGGCAATGTGGGCGACCGCTCAGGCCACACAACACAAACTGCTTCCAATCCAAATAAACTTTATTTCATTCCTAAAATGAACATAGATCCATATACCTTCATGTAATTAACACATTGACTCCCAAGTCACGTAAAACTACGTTTTTACTGCCCATGCGTTGGCTCCCACATGGTAAAAATACGTTTTTACGTTTTTTTTATGGATTCTGAATCTATACATTCTAATGCACATTCTGTGTGATTTTTGTAATTTTGTGATGAACAGAACTGACATAGATGGCAGTCAAAAACTGGTGTCATCATCTGGACATTTTGATCATTACGCCAATGGCTTTGCGTCAACTCAAGAACAATTTTGATAACGCTGCATTGATTGTTGTGCATTTCCGCATTTTATCCAATCGCACGTGTCGGTTTCCAGAGGGTGGCGGTAAAGTAACATAAACAAACAACAAGAAGGAGAAGAAGACACGCGACAAGTCTAAGGAGGCGGTCTTATGAACAGGTTAGCTTAGCTTAGCTTTGCAACATGCGATCACACTTGGAGGGAAAGGGAAGCCGATATCTCAGTTTGTTGTTGATTTTGGTGGATACCCGCCTTGGTTTAGCTAAGGATAGCTCGCTAATGGCGGCACCTAGAGACACGCAGTTTTGACCCACAAAGAGTTTAAAGTCTCAGCTTTCAAACGAGCCACAACATGTTTCAGTGACCCTATCACATAATATGCTGTGACTGTACAAAAAACGTCAAAAAATGGTTTAGAACGCTGATTCTACGACATAATTCCGTAAACACCGCCGGTATTCAATGTGTTAACTGGGTTATGTGAAAAATGTAAAAAAAAAATTGAAATCTGTGCAACCATCTACGTGAATGTGTTTACGTCACGTGACTCCGGTTGATTGACGGGTGAACGGACGGTGTTAATGGAAAAGCAAAGGTAATAATGTGGAGTCATCATGGATCATCATCATGGTGAAAGACCAAAGAAGCCATCAGGTGCCCAGTTTAGAAAGAGAAGAAAAGGAGAAACGGGCAAAAGATAAAGGGCGTAAATCTAGCCAGGTCCGCCACTGCCCTCAGTCATCTGCATACACTCTGACACACACTCTGAAGCACACTCTGACACACACTCTGAAGCACACTCTGACACACACTCTGAAGCACACTCTGACACACACTCTGAAGCACACTCTGATACGCATCCTTGTTAACCTCCCACTACAGGACCAAAAGTAGTTTACTGAGTTTTGGGGTCCCCCCTTTCTAGTGGTCATAGAACTATGAAAAAAAATCCGGCAAGTCCCAAAAAAAATCTTGATATTAAAAATGACTTTCAATAAACACAATTTGAAATTTTATTTTACATGTTAGTTCTTCAGTCACATGTGGGGCCCGTTTCTAACCTTCATGCTTTGCAGGGTCCACCTTTACACACATGACTTTTTTTAGCCAGGTATGGGGCTCGCTTTTAACATTTTACACTTGTTAGGTCTGCCTTTATAAAGATTTCCTTTAAATTAGGATCTATCAAGTTCAACCCTAATCTAACCCAAACATGCACACATCCCAAGCTGCTTTAGAGTGGTTTCCCATGTGGGGTCCAGGATTTTGGGCCCCACTTTGTTGGTGGGCTCCCTGTCTCAGGACCCTCCACGGTAACAAAAACAAGTGCACACTCTGACACACACTCTGACACACACTCGTACTCCCAGATGCTCTGTTTTCATGTTAGAATGACCTCTGTGAGGTCAGTGGGTCAGAATTCAGAAGCAGAGTCGAACAGGTAACCTTTAGAGTCAGTGAAAGAGACGATGGCGGCTTGTTCTTCGGGGATCATGACGACTTTGTCAGGCAGCACCCAGTTCTTCTCAAACCACAGCTCCAGCATCTCTGCAGAGGAATCAGAAACACTAAAATGACTTAAAGGGTTAAGAACCTTCCAACTGAGGCCAGGCGGGAGGTCAGATTCTCATCATTTATAGATGAGAATCTGCTGCTCTGAATTATTTAATTCATGGGAAGTTTCATAGATTTCAATGCAACTCGTTTTCAGAAAGAAAGTCAAACAATCCTGCAGATGTTGCTGTTAAAGTTTCCATGAGAGCATAAAGGAGAACTTTAGTCCTGTGTTCATCTCTCTCTGTGGCAGCAGGAGTAGAATAGAATAGAATAGAATAGAATAGAATAGAATAGAATAGAATAGAATAGAATAGAATAGAATAGAAAAATACTTTATTCATCCCCCAATAGGGGAAATTCAAATTAGTCAAGTAGCTCAAAAAAATTATTAATATTTACAATGATTGTATATTAACAACAATAATACAAATTCTAATAAAAATACTACTACTAACTAATAATAATAATATTAATAATAATAAATGACTAAATAAATGTAAAAAATAAATAAATAAAAAAATAAAAAAAATCAATCAATCAATTTGAGAAGAACCCAGCAGTCCCTGTTAAAAAGCCTTATGTCTGTGGGGACAAAGGACCTCCTGAACCTCTCAGTCCTGCAGCCTCTCACTGCAGCTGATCATTTTTACTTTACTCCACCAGTAAAGCTGCTGACATTAATATAATCTCATACTGAAGCTGTGTTGCACAGGATTTTACTCTCCAGCCACAGGAGCCAAACATTAAAACCACTGACAGCTAACATGTGCTAACATGCTGCTAACATGTGCTAACATGCTACTAACATGTGCTAACATGCTGCTAACATGCTACTAACATGTGCTAACATGCTGCTAACATGTGCTAACATGTGCTAACATGCTGCTGGAGTAAAACCCTTCTCTCATTCAGACCCACTCAGATCAACCTGGGACACTCAGAGTTCGTACCTTTAACCACAGCCGGAGGAAGACTCTCCATCCGGACGCTCTTTGCTGCCTCCAGCGGCCGGACGCTCAGTCCGTGTTTCTGCATCTTTGAGCTGGTCTGACCCACAGCGATGAACTTGTCCACATCTGTGACAGCGAGAACAGCGAGATGTTGTTAGAAATAACCGAAGCTCGGTTTATGAGTGCAGATGCATTTATTCTTTGACCTAGAAGACTGCCGGTCAATCAGGAGCAAAAGATGATATGAAGGTAACTTTTTTACATCATCATCCTGGTACCACAGAGAGGAACTTTGGAGTTATTTCTGATCTGTCCTGGCCTGGTGTTACGCTGCTTGTTGTCCCCTCTTTCCTGTCCTCTCAGAGGAAACAAACTAACCCTGGGAGCTCCTCTCGGTGGGGGGGGGGTGTGGTGGTTAATATCAATGATTAGTTCAGATCAGAGTTAGCACCACTCAGTGGGGTCACATGGCTCTGAAAGGATCAGATTATTGGCTAAATTACAATCAGAATGAGCTGAGCGAGGGTAATTCTCCTTGGATATCTGGCGGTGAATGAATGGGATCAGAGGCACAAAGCGTGTCATACCCCGGTATGATAGGTGGCGCTGTACCCATTCCAGCTGTTGCTAATAGAGCCACTTCCTGTTGACCTCTTCACCTCCAACAACAACAACAAACTCAGGCATTGGAGAAAGATGGAGAACGCAGAGCAAGATGAAGCTACGTCCCTCTACATTTCAATTCAATTAATTTTTATTTATATAGCGCCAAATACAACAAATGTCATCTCAAGGCACTTAGATAATAAAGTCCAATTCAAGCCAATTGGAATTCAATTAATGGTAATCATAATTATTCATAAAATAATCCAATTCGTTCATATAGAGCCAATTCAAAAAAAATTTCCTAGCTAAGGAAACCAACAGATTGCACTGAGTTATCTCGGGGTCTTAATCCGATCCGATCCGATCCAATTCTTAGTCAGATTAAGGTGTCTCACATGCACTTAATAACTCAGTCTGATTGTAATTTAGCCAATAATCTGATCCTTTCAGTGTCATGTGACCCACTGAGTGATGGGACACAGCTTTAAACTACCTGCAGGGTCGTTAAAGATGACCACGGCTCTGTTGGACTCCCAGATGATCTCCAGACTGAAGTCGTTCTCATCCAGCCCGGAGATGTTCTCCACCAGCATGAGCAGCAGATCTCTGGACATGGCGTCCGAGACCTTCTCCAACACCGCTGCAGCGCTCGGAGACTTTGAGCCTGAAAGGAAACGCTTCCACGTTGGATTAAAGGGGACAAATGCACATACTGGAGCAGATATGATGGAGACTAATTCTAACGTTCTGTCACTGAGTAGCAGAGATGGGACCAAGTCACACATGTGCAAGTCTCAAGTAAGTCCCAAGTAATTTTTTCTTAGGCAAGTCAAGTCAAGTCAAGTCACCTTATTATTGCAATTTAACCTGCAGAATCTGATATTAATAAAGTGAAAAGACAAGATATAAGTAACTGTCAGTAAACATCATTGGCCAATGTGTCCAACCTGTCCACCCCGTATCATATCAAGCTAACGTTAGCTAACTACCGACTAGGCTAACAGGATAATATTAGCTAATTCGACAAGCACTTACTGGTCAGAATGGATCTTCAAATGACGAACAAAGTTCGAAGTTATGCTAGATGCTTAACACTCAAGTCATTCAAGTCATCGTGTCTCAAGTGAAGTCAAGTGCCGAGTCTTTAACTTCCAAGTCCGAGTCGAGTCTCAGGTCTTTTATTTTTTGTCAAGTCACAAGTCATCAAAACAGCGACTCAAGTCGACTTGAGTCCCCATCTCTGCTGAGCACAGATGGAAAACATCTAAAAACAGCCAAAAAACTAAAGAAACTCAATCAAATGGAGTTCCAAAACAAACCACAATGACATTATGACATTCAACAATTCTTATAAAGAGGAATGAACCTGTATCTGTTCAGAAGGCGGAGAATTAAATAGGCTAAACCAGGGCTATTCAATCACAAATTCAGTTGGGCCAGATTTTAAAACCGAGGACATTTTCAGTGGTCAGTAAGGAGGAGGTGATGACAAATATAATGAAACAACATGTGATGTTTATTCATCATTTCCCCTCTTTGTATTTTTGTAAAACACGTTTCAAAACTTTAAAAAAAACTAAGGTAGTCGCAGTACTCTGACTCCTGAAATAACCCGGGTATTAAAACAAAAAGTGCACATCCATGGTGATGAAACAGTTTTCCCTTTTGAAATGAAATAAACATAAATAAAACTTCTCTAAATAAATAGAACCTGAGGTAACAGCAATGCTATTTTTCACTTTAAAATACTAAAAAGAATATTTTGGTCACAAAAGTGTCGTCTCCCTCTTGAAATGAAATCAAAGTAACATGCTGGTCATATCTGACCGTAGCAGAAGGTGCGTTTAAGTGAAGAAAAAAGAACCGTTTGGAGTTGGTGGTAAAATAAAACAGTATCTTTCCGCCCAGGCAGGGTTAAAACGACGGTTTCTCATCGTCAGTTTTTTCGTTTGTGGGTTGAGAGAGACGTACTTTTTTCAGTTGGAGTTGAGCTGCTAACATGGTTCCATCAGTAACTTTGGCTTTGTTCGAAACCGCATACTTCTCCTACTACTCATACTAACTTTTTGAGTTAGTATGCGAGTTTGTGTTCCCGGATGCATACTAGATTCTCTGAAATGTTGGGTATGCATCATGAGGTTACTTCTCATACTCAAACTACCCAAGATGCAACGTAACGTGACGTCGCCGATCTTCATTTCCTGTCAAAACGGCAGTTTCAAGCTAGCTACAACGAGGGCAGGTTCACTTCCTGTTTTCAAAACAAAAGCACCAACTGTATGGTAATGGCTTTCCCTATGATAAAAGGCAACGGGTATTTTATTTTGTGAAAATAACCGGAAGTGTGTTGCTCACTGCGGCTAGCTTTAGTAGCACCGAATTCGTGGGAACAAAATTGTAAATAGCCGGTATTTTGTCAGGTTTTCAACACGTTGGGGATCTAAACGACTACTTTCTCGCCTGAAAATGTTTCAAATGTTGCTAAAGTTTACAGAGTTTAGAGCTTAAGAGAAATCAGCTTCAGGCCGGCTGATTTCAGCTCGGGCAGGAGCGAGATGCATTGTGGGTAAACGCTCTGCATACTGTCTGATCGATCAGTATGTAGTATGGAAGTCTATAGTATGTAGTATGTAGTATGGAAGTATGTAGTATGTAGTATGTAGTATGCGATTTCGAACACGAGCTGCCTTGTGGGTTGGTTGTGTGTTGCTATGCTTGGTTTTCATGGTTTTTCTCTGCTTTTTTGTCTGAACCACACGTTGGGCCACTCGGGTTATTGCTTCTGGGCCGCATGTGGCCCGCGGGCCGCATTTGAACAACCCTGGACTAAACCATTCAGAAGTTCATCGTACCGTGTGTATAGTGACATTAACGCGAGTTGATTCATTAAAAAATAAGTGAATTCTGCAGAAATTTGCTTGAAAAAAGAAGATTTTTTCTTTTTAGTCGACCACACAGGAGAGATAAGCTGAGATTAACGATGAAATTCGATTTATTTTGTTGTGTTGAGAGTAAAATCAAGTCATGATTTCCCAACAGAATAATCAGCTGAAACTGGTTAATTACAGAAAATATGCTGTAATAATCACAACTTTTAGCCCAAAGGAATGAATGAGAGATTAACTTTATGAAACCAACAGTTCAAACAGAAAGCCCAGCTTGTTTTTACCTTCTTGGTTTGTTGCTGCAGCTTCATTTCCAGCTGCAGACTCTGACTTTGGACTCTTTGAATCCGTCGAGTCTGAGAATGAAGAATCAGGTTTGTCCTGTTAGACCATTTAAATCAACGAAATGACATTTCTGAGCAAAAAGGAGAGTTTTACACAGATACAACTGTATTTTATCCTGTTAAAAGTTGCATTTCTCCTCTTTAAAAACAGGCACAACTTATTTTTGACGACCTGCTCGCACATTTTCGGCTGCACAGGTCGGTTTGTGAATGAATTCTGGTGATTTTGGTCTGTTTTTAAAACTGATCCACACATTTGTGAGCCGTGTTGGAGCTTCTTTGGCTTCGCGTTTGGATAAGAAAAAAAGCTACCGACAGAAAAACACCTCCAGAGGACTCCTGTGAAGTGAAATGTGATCAGAACAGGAAGAGAAGCAGAAAGTTTTTACCTGAGACGCCATCGCCGCTCGTTGGGCTCTGATGAGAAAACACAAAAATCAGCTTTAAGCACACAGAGTTAATTTGTGTTCAATCATTCTGGATTAGATTTAAATCTAAAACAGAGATCCTCATTGCACGGCTCCTCAAACTTTAACTGGCGGCTCACACTCCCATAGTAGCTTATAACAATAACAATACATTTTTTCAAATAACACACAGCGAATACTGCACAGTATTAAATATTTTTATTAAGTTTGCGTTTTTGTAGTATTAAGTATTCTTATTAAGTATTAATTAAGGCTTAATGGTGTTTCCTAAAGGGGGCACACTGTTAAACCTGGCAACGCAGCCCGCTTAACCCACCTCACACTTGACCGCAGTGCACGCTAGCTCCTTTAGCCGGTTTTTAATCAAAAAAGGGCAAAAAGCAGCATAAAAACCAAAGGAAAATCAGCATGAAGACGCCAGAGAGGGGACGAGCAGGCAAACGTCGGGTGTACCGCGAGATGCAGGCACAATGGATCGGTTTTTAATTAAAAAAGGGCAAAAAGCAGCACAGAAACCATGCTCATCCTGAATGTCTCACTATGATTACAACAACAAACTACAAATACAACATGAAGAAAGTCGAGCACATGCACGCCAGCTTCTGCTCATCCCAGTATTAAGGTAAATGTGGTCTGAATTGAAAATGTGTTGGCTGTGTTGTTTCTTTTTTTGTGGGATGTTTTATATGTAGAAATGCATATTTGCAAAAGGGGACTTTAGTATGTTGTGGTAAAAGTGGCTCTGCCCTTGATTTTGCTGCCAATGTGGCTCTTGTGAAAAAAAATTGTGAGTATCACTGAGCTAAAATAATAAAATAACTTTATCGTCTCATCCTGTGGGTGGTTCAGACATGTTCTGGCTGGATTCACAGCGACTCGTCGTCAGGACCGGAGCGTCTCAGGGACACAACGTGGAACTTGTTTGAAGCTTTGGCGATCGCTCAGTGAAGGAGATCTGAGACACTTCTGCCTCCCGCTGTGGAATCTTCCACATTAACCCCTTAACGCCTGAATTTAAATAGCTGTAAATAAAAAAAATGTTTTGTGTGTGTTTTAGCCTTTAAGTAGATGGTAATTAATGCTGAGATTATTAATGTCACTTTTGCACAAAAAATAAATAAAACACCAGGCATAATGATCAATAATAAGATAACAACAACACAGTAATATAACAGTGAAAAAACAATGTTTTTTTATTCACATATTTATTTATATAAAGGTTCCTAGGGTCCGTAGTGAATGTGGACTAACCGGCATTGGGGGAATAAAGATGCTATCTCAGCTGGTTGATTGAGTCAAACGGTTTGTAGCATATATGCCACAATAGGCGTTAAGGGGTTAATTATGATGTCACCATTTAAAACGCTCGCTGTGCTTGTGGTGTCACACCAACTCCGCTTGAAGCCCACCACCAGCCTCTGGACTTCCCGGACCTCCCGCCTCCTGCAGCATGGAAGCTAACGGCCGAACCTTTAGTAATTATTGTTCATCAGTAAGTCTGTGTGCACTTATTTCTGCTGACAGCGCTTCGGCTCAGCTGGAAGAAGGTTAAAGTCTGGAGGTGAATAAATTCCTGAATGTGTGTCAGCAGCAGGTCGGTTCAGGACGCTGCGGTGTGACTGGGCGCGGCTCCTCTGAAACCGGCCCGACGGCCACCTTATTGACTATCTGATGACGTGTTCTCCGGGTTCACCAGGCGGTAAACACACTCCAGGAACACCCATATGTAGTTTTCCTGCACATTTCAGACGGATCTCACAATAATTCTGACAGAAACACGAGGCCTCTGTGTGTCTGTGAGTGTTTTTCCTACAGTAAAACTACCTGTTGTGTTGCCATAGCAACATCTGCGTACCGACTGATATGATACGAACCAGGAAATAGAAACTCTTGAGACTTTAAGTCTCGTTTTCCCGGCCGAGAGAAGCAGCCGCATATCAGCTGCAATAAAACCATAAAAGACTGTACTAAGAATAATGTTTGCATGTTCAGTGTTGTGCAAGTTTACACTTCACAGGAACTGGGTCACATTCAGGCCACTAAAGATGAAGCTTCATTTCTCTGTTTTTAACTTCCTATAGATGATCTTCCTCACATGCAGCGTAAAGTTGTAAAGAGCAGGAACACGAGCGCCATGTTATTGCGAACCATCAAGATGCTTACAGTCAACTAAAAACCTGTTTTTAACTGCAGAATCTGTCTTTATTAGATCATTTCTGCACACCAGAGAACTCATATCAGCCTTCAGAGGCCCAGTGAGACACGTCAGTCCATCAGTTACCATCAGACTACAGAACCAAGCAGCAACATCTGGTTTGGGACTCAGTGACGGTGCATGAAGCTGGATTTACAGCCGACCCGTGACGTCAAAATGACGTTTCAGGCATGGCGCTTTGCCTTGAAAAGACGGCGCCGCGCGTTGTCGTGCACCAGTCGATTTTTTTGTAACTTGGCTGCGCCGAGAACGACAAACCGGATGGACCGATGTGAGACCAGGCTCAGTCAGGAGGTGCGTTTGTACAGCACCTTTACAAAACTGCAGTGAAACAGCACAGGGAGCACGTAAACTCCCAAAACTGGTGCACAGAGATGGGCAGAACTTTGGGGAAAGAGGGAGAGTTCTGTAAGAATGTGTGGAAGAAGCTACGGGACAGATACGTGAAGGCAAAGAAGAGGGCAGAGACTCTGTTGATGCCGGGGGCTTCAAACCTTCACCTCTATTGGCTGAATTAAAACATTTAAATTATCCAGATACTGCAGCAGCATCATTGATGACAGTGTTCCTGTTCTTCATTGTTTTCTTCTCCACTTTCGTGGTTGTAGAGTAGCGGTAACCCTAACGTAGCAGCGACACCTCTGTGACGGAGAAAATTGCAACTACTGGCGCATCGACTCGCGCCACCGTATGTAGCCGGCACGAAATCGTGACGTCATCAACACCGCTCGCGCTAGCCGACGCGGCGACCATGCTAGAGGCTTGACACAGGTGAGGACACAGCTGTCTGCGTCAAGGCCAAAACAAAACATTTCAATAAAACTTCACACACACACACACATGAAATTTGTCCTCCGCCTTTAACCCATTCATGTTTTATCTCAATGCACTTCATTGATATAGTCCAATTCAGGCCAATTAGAGTCCAATTCATTATAATAAAATCCAATTAATTGAATTCAAAATTAGTCCAATTCATTCATACAGAGCCTAGCTTAGCATAATGCTAAGCTAGCTTTATGGTTTTTAAACAGCAGGTAAATTACCTCTGATTGTCCACTCGTTGGTGCAGAACTCAGTCGTAACGTCACGGTTTGCTTCTCCAGGACGATTTCGTGACTTTTCCTCGCCAGGACTCGCTCTCGCACTGGAATCACGTGGAACAAACGTCTCAAGTTATTCACAAACATCGTCAAAATATTCAATTAAAGTCCATTAATACATGAGATGTGAGGCGCCACGAATGAGCTTTGTTTAGAGTTTAGAGTTTTTCAAGTATTTTGTGCTGCATATTCAAACAAATGTATGTAATCAATAAACTTAAACTTTAAATGACTATATTTAAATATTTTTAAATATTTTGCTCTCCATAAAGACATATCCTGACAAAATTATAATATAAATTATATTAAGTTAGAAATATCCTGCAAAAAAAACGGAAAAAATAAATAGAAATTCTGCTTTTATGTAAACGTTAAAATAACAACAAATCAAAACATTCAGTTTTCTTTGCTCTTATGCCTTTTTGTCTGAGCTGGATGTTTACTTGGCAACAGGGAAAGTGAGGCAAGGCAACTGAAGCACTGCATTATGGGATCTGTAGTTGGTGTGTTATCAGCGCTGTAATAATAATAATAATAATAATAATAGATCTATATAAAATAATCTTGCGGGCCAGATATAATTGTATGCCGGGCCGGATGTGGCCCGCGGGCCTTGGGTTTGACGATTTTTTTGTAACTTGGCGGCGCCGAGAACGACAAACCGGATGGACCGTTGTGAGACCAGGCTCAGTCAGGAGGTGCGTTTGTACAGGCAGCTGTACGAAACTGCAGTGAAACAGCACAGGGAGCACTTAAACATGTAAACTCCCCAAACTGGTTCACAGAGATTGGCAGAACTTTGGGGAAAGAGGGAGAGTTCTGTAAGAATGTGTGGAGGAAGCTACGGGACAGATACCTGAAGGCAAAGAAGAGGGCAGAGACTCTGTTGATGCCGGGGGCTTCAAACCTTCACCTCTATTAACTGAATTAAAACATTTAAATTATCCAGATACTGCAGCAGCATCATTGATGACGGAAAACGGAAAACGGAAAAAATAAATAGAAATTCTGCTTTTATGTAAACGTTAAAATAACAACAAATCAAAACATTCAGTTTTCTTTGCTCTTATGCCTTTTTGTCTGAGCTGGATGTTTACTTGGCAACAGGGAAAGTGAGGCAAGGCAACTGAAGCACTGCATTATGGGATCTGTAGTTGGTGTGTTATCAGCGCTGTAATAAGAATAATAATAATAATAATAGATCTATATAAAATAATCTTGCGGGCCAGATATAATTGTATGCCGGGCCGGATGTGGCCCGCGGGCCTTGGGTTTGACACATATGCCTTAAAGAAAGGACAGAAAGCTCGTCTGAGAGGGTTCAGGCTGTGTTGGAGGAGAAAGCAGCTCAGAGCAGATATTCACTTTAAAGCTGCTCAGAACTGAACTAACTCTGGTTCTGCCTCAGATTCTGGGTTTATGTTCATGTTGGAACATGTTTCAGTGAATCTCTGCAGCTGTTACCATGGAAACATCTGCAGATATTCACTTTAAAGCTGCTCAGAACTGAACTAACTCTGGTTCTGACTCAGATTCTGGGTTTATGTTCATGTTGGAACATGTTTCAGTGAATCTCTGCAGCTGTTACCATGGAAACATCTGCAGATATTCACTTTAAAGCTGCTCAGAACTGAACTAACTCTGGTTCTGCCTCAGATTCTGGGTTTATGTTCATGTTGGAACATGTTTCAGTGAATCTCTGCAGCTGTTACCATGGAAACATCTGCAGATATTCACTTTAAAGCTGCTCAGAGCTGAACTAACTCTGGTTCTGCCTCAGATTCTGGGTTTATGTTCATGTTGGAACATGTTTCAGTGAATCTCTGCAGCTGTTACCATGGAAACATCTGCAGATATTCACTTTAAAGCTGCTCAGAACTGAACTAACTCTGGTTCTGACTCAGATTCTGGGTTTATGTTCATGTTGGAACATGTTTCAATGAATCTCTGCAGCTGTTACCATGGAAACATCTGCAGATATTCACTTTAAAGCTGCTCAGAACTGAACTAACTCTGGTTCTGCCTCAGATTCTGGGTTTATGTTCATGTTGGAACATGTTTCAGTGAATCTCTGCAGCTGTTACCATGGAAACATCTGCAGATATTCACTTTACAGCTGCTCAGAACTGAACTAACTCTGGTTCTGCCTCAGATTCTGCGTTTATGTTCATGTTGGAACATGTTTCAGTGAATCTCTGCAGCTGTTACTATGGAAACACCTGCAGATATTCACTTTAAAGCTGCTCAGAGCTGAACTAACTCTGGTTCTGCCTCAGATTCTGGGTTTATGTTCATGTTGGAACATGTTTCAGTGAATCTCTGCAGCTGTTACCATGGAAACATCTGCAGATATTCACTTTAAAGCTGCTCAGAACTGAACTAACTCTGGTTCTGCCTCAGATTCTGGGTTTATGTTCATGTTGGAACATGTTTCAGTGAATCTCTGCAGCTGTTACCATGGAAACATCTGCAGATATTCACTTTAAAGCTGCTCAGAACTGAACTAACTCTGGTTCTGCCTCAGATTCTGGGTTTATGTTCATGTTGGAACATGTTTCAGTGAATCTCTGCAGCTGTTACCATGGAAACATCTGCAGATATTCACTTTAAAGCTGCTCAGAACTGAACTAACTCTGGTTCTGCCTCAGATTCTGGGTTTATGTTCATGTTGGAACATGTTTCAGTGAATCTCTGCAGCTGTTACCATGGAAACATCTGCAGATATTCACTTTAAAGCTGCTCAGAACTGAACTAACTCTGGTTCTGACTCAGATTCTGGGTTTATGTTCATGTTGGAACATGTTTCAGTGAATCTCTGCAGCTGTTACCATGGAAACATCTGCAGATATTCACTTTAAAGCTGCTCAGAACTGAACTAACTCTGGTTCTGACTCAGATTCTGGGTTTATGTTCATGTTGGAACATGTTTCAGTGAATCTCTGCAGCTGTTTTACTGTAAATATTTAAAGAAATGAGGACTTTCACAGTCCTCTCCCTCACTGAGTCATTATGTTCAGAATAAAATTCAGACTGGCCCAGATTAGGATGTTATTATCTGCTCTATGAGAGCATTTCTGCTGTGACTCATCAGGTGGGAGTGGTGCTGTGGCCGGGGAGCTGCAGTGCATGCCGGGAAGTCAGCTGACAGGTTCAGAGTGTTTATTAACCAGCTTCGTTTATTTGCCTGGTTAATAAGATTACATGATGAAAACAATCACTGACTTTGTAGATTAAAAAGTTGAGAATTTCAAACTTTCCTCGCGCAGAGTGAAACTAAAGGCCCAAACTTTATTGTTCCAGCATTCTGATGCGTAAAAAGAGGAGCATCTTAAAAGCGTGAAACATTAATAAAAACAGAAGCATCTTAAAAGCGTAAAACATTCATAAAAAGAGGAGCACCTTAAATGCGTAAAACATTTAAAATGGCCGCTCCTTTCCTCTCCCACTAATTACTGTGAAACTCATCTGTGAGTGTGTTTGCTCCGGCTGTAACAGCCGTGCGTCCCGCTGTTATTGAACCTGATTTCGGGTTCCAGGCCTTCGGACACTCACCCTCCTCTGAGCGGAAAAACACGGCGGCTCTGGCCGCTCCGTCCTCCACCTCCACCCGGCAGTCTCCGCCGCTCGACTTCTTCTTGCTCTGGAAGTAGAGCTGCAGCTTGTTTTTCACGGTTTTGCTGGGGGCCGGGCCCCAGTCGCCCTCCACGGCCACCGGCGGACACTCGCACTCAGCCATCCCGCGCGCTCCGCTTCACGCTCGGACACAAAGTGGCTCCTCGGCGTCGGGCTCCAACTTTAAGGGGAGTTTCACTTTGCTTTCGCTTTCGTTTCTTGCGAAACACTACTGCTCATTTAACAGGGCTGATGTTAAATAAGACTCAGAAGGATAAAAACCGTCATATATTTAACTTTTTAAGCTGCTCTTTTAGCTGTGTTGATGTAAAAAGTTGCAGAAATTTGAATAAAATGTCTCTGCATTAGCTGCTCATCTCTGAGTTTTCTCATCACTTTTCCTCTTTACAACACTTTTTTTCACATTACTTTAAAGGAAGAAACGTGGATCTGATGCACCTGCTGAAATCTGGCTCTTTTGGATTAAATAAAGAGTTTATGATAATAATAATAATAATAATTTATTTATATAGCACCTTTCATACACAAAATGTAGCTCAAAGTGCTTTACAAATAAGATCAATATACAAAGTAAATAAAGTAAAATAACTACAAGAATAACAAAATAGAGTACAATAGAACATGTTGCGGGGGGGGGGGGGGGGAATAGATATAAATTAAAGATAAAGTACTAAAAATAGAAAAATTAATTTGCCAATAAAATAGAGAAACAATAATGTAATATATAAATAGTAATAATAATAATAGTTTGACAGTTTGATTCTATATAATTTTTGTGATGTCATCCTTTTTATTTTCAGATCTGTGAATAATATTTACATGTTTTGTTTTTAGGAATACGTTAAATATGAGCACAAATATTAAAGGATTAATTTGCTTTTTTCCCAATCTTGGTTATCCTGCTGCTTAACACAGCAAAAAAAAAGGCCTCGAAATCAACGACAAAAAACACTTAAACATGTAAATAAGATGAACCTGAAGTGGGGGAAAACGACTGATCTGAAATATGATTTGAGGGGAGACGGTTCTCCTCCATCAGGTTTAAAGCAGCAGGTGGGGACATTAAATGGGACAAAAAGTAAGAGAGTAAGTAAGTAAGAGAAGCAACACATCTGGAGTTCAGACTCTGGTGATGGATGAGCCCAGAGTAGGAGGCCCACATCGGACGGAGGGTGTTTCCTGGGGGTCTTTCTGCCTGCTTCTGACCCCCGGAGGAGGGCACGGCTGCAGGCCTCTGCCCCATTAAACACATTTCATGTAAAACCTACATTTTAAAGGGATGAACATGAATATTTAACCCTTGTGCGGTCTTAACATTGTGTTTACTCCCCTTGTCCTACGGGTCAAAAATGACCCGCCCTACCAAAGCCCCAAAATAAAGCAACTTAATTGAATTTTAAATCCAAAATCTATTTTGTATGATGAAACCACCTGTTATTTATCTATTCAACTCAATTCAATACATTTTTTTATCATGTATTTTATGTTACACAATACAAAAAGACAATCACCAGTTTTCAGGATTACACTTTCTTTAAAAACCACAAACCAACTGACAGTTGGACCAACAGTTTTCTTGTTTTCTCAGTTTTCTTTTACATAATAAAGGTTTATTATTGCTATTATATGAATGTGAAGTAATTACTTCTGAATTAATTATATTGAAAGGGAAAAAAACAGTGAACTTTTTTCTGGTGTTTAAATGTTTTTATAATTCACGGGTTAAAAATGACCCATAAGACAATCTTTGTGTCCTAGTGGTGTACAGCCCACATGGAAACATAAACAAAAATAAAGTATGACTTTTTCTAATGATGGGGTCCCTTTAGGAAAAGGCATAACAATTCAAGTTGGAAAAAGATAGTTTGAGGTATTTTTTCTACAGCTAAACATTGTAGTGGCTCACTTTTTGACCCGCAAGACAACAGGAGGGTTAAAGGGACAGTTCGCCTCTTTAAAGGGACAGTTCGCCTCTTCTGACATGAAGCTGTATGACATCCCATATCAGCAACATCATTTATGAACATCTTCTTACCCCCTGCTGCGTCCTGTGAGCAGAGTTCCAGCCTCGTTTTGGTGTTGATGAAGGTAGTCCGGCTAGTTGGCTGGGGTTTAAAAAATAAAGCGTTTTGCTTCTCAAAACAATATGCGTTCAACAGAGTAATACATTTGCATCACAAAATCGTTACGGTGTTTGCTGCTCAGTCTGCACTTCGGTCTGCACGGTCTGCACAGCAGGCAGTGATACTAAGGGAGAGAAAATAGGGCCAAGCGATTGTGAGGTCTGACTTTTTCCTGGAGAACGATTTTGTGATGCAAATGTATTACTCTTATACATGAATTACTCTTATGTATTACGAATCTAATTTATTATTTAATAAATTAATGATTTTGTATTTATTATCTAATAAATGTTTTTATAATTTAACAAATAATATTAAATTATTATTTAATAATAATGATAAAAAATATTTTAATTGTTATTATTATATTAAAATATATTAAAATACTATAATATTATTATAAAATATATTATTATAAAATATATTTTATACATGCTCTAGCCGGATTAGAGAAAATAGCGCCAAGCGATTGTGAGGTCTGACTTTTTCCTGGAGAACCATTTTGTGATGCAAATGTATTACTCTGTTGAACGCATATTGTTTTGAGAAGCAAGACGCTTTATTTTTTAAACCCCAGCCAACTAGCCGGACTACCTTCATCAACACCAAAACGAGGCTGGAACTCTGCTCACAGGACGCAGCAGGGGGTAAGAACATGTTCATAAATGATGTTGCTGATATGGGATGTTATACAGCTTCATGTCAGAAGAGGCAAACTATCCCTTCAGTCAGTATCCACAGCTGTTTTTCTGTTTTTCTTCCTGTAGGAGCTCCTGATTCTCCACCCGGTTTCCCCACAGATGTCACCTGTGTTGGTGGTGTTTTCCATCTCCTCCTTCCTAAAAACTGATGAATCTGCAGTTTCATGCACGAGGATGTGAGACTTTTCCATCATTTGAGGTAAATAACTTTAACAGGTAAAGAAATGCAACTTAAAAAGAGGAAAAACTGTCTTTACCCTGTTAGAACAGCACCACCTGCTGGAGAATCTGTTACACTCTGAGTGAGTTTAAAGAAGTAAAAAACAGGAAGTTTCTTTATGAAAATACCTTTCAGTCGGCTCATATTGTTGGTAGTTGTCCTGCCGAGTTACTGTCAACATCAAACTGATTTAAATCAAAAGAATCACCTGATAATGAGTCTAAATGTGATCAGATCAACATCAAGCTGCACCTTTAATGAAGGGTTTTAGATTAAACACTGAGGTCACACTCTTTTTTTATATTAAAGTTTATTATAACTGCTGACTGAAGTCATTCAGACTGAAGATACAAAGTTAGAAAATAAACAAAAATCACTTTATTTGAAAAGGTGAAACCCTTCTGGAGTAAATAAGCTCAGGTATCTTTTATGCATTTATAAAGTCAAACGGTCTTAATCTTTACAAGTTGGTTAAATAAATCTGAAAGCTTAGTCACAGGAATTTTGGAAAGAATAAACAGATGTGACGGGTGAAGTGGTGCTTCAGGCTTCCTCGGTTTCCTTCGGTTCACCTGCAGAGACACAAAGTAACTGTCAGCATCATTTCTTCCAGACTGCCTTAGAATCTCTAAAGTCTCCTGATCAGCAGTTCTCCAGCTTTCTAAAGCTCTTTCAGAGCTTTTCTTTGCACATTTTCTGCTTTTTCCCTCATCTTCACTCCAGGGTTCAGGCTGTGTTGAAGAATAAAAGGTGCTCAGAATTGTTCAAACTCACATTTTTAATCTTATTTGTGTTTGAACATGTTTCAGTAAATCCGACATAGAAAGAAATGTGGCTGGATCAGGACTTTTCCACTGTGCTAGACATGAACATAAACTAAATAGATCAGCTCAAGTCCTTCTCCTCTCAGTCCTCCCCCGTCACTTCAGGTGTTCCCCAGGGCTCCGTCCTGGGGCCCCTCCCCTTCATCATCTACCTCCTCCCACTTGGCAATATTTTCCAAAAAATTGGTATACATTTCCACTGCTTCGCAGATGACACCCAGCTCTATCTGTCCAGTAAACCTGACTCCCCTCTCCCTCCCTCCCTCCTCCCTCACCCACTGCCTCTCTGAGATTAAATCCTGGTTCACCTCAAACTTTCTTAAACTCAACAGTGATAAAACAGCCTCGTCACCTCCCGCATAGATTATTGCGACTCACTCCTTTTCGGTGTCCCTCACAAATCCCTTCATAAGCTTCAACTGGTCCAAAACTCTGCAGCCCGCATCATCACCAGTATTCCCTCCTTTCACCGTATCACCCCCGTCCTCCAGCAGCTTCACTGGCTCCCGTTCAAACTACTTTCAAATTACTTTCAAAACCCTACTTTACACATTCAAGGCCATCCACAACCTCGCCCCCACATATCTGTCTGATCTCCTCTCCGTTGTCATCCCATCTCGCTCCCTGAGGTCTTCCTCCTCCCTCCACCTCTCTGAGCCCTCTGCCCTCTCAGCACCCACCAAACATCCGCAATATTGACTCTTCAAATCAAAACTCAAAACCATCTGTTTCAAGCTGCATTCTCCCTCTAGCCTCTTTTTAACTTGTGTTATTTTATTTATTGTGTTTTTAATGTGTTGTAAAGTGTCCTTGAGTGTTGAGAAAGGCGCTTTTTTAAAAATTAAATGTATTATTATTATTATTATTATTATTATTATAGGTCTGTTCTCGGCCGCATTATGAAGGACAAACACCGAGTTTATTTACAGAGTGTGCGGTTATGCACTGAAAAAAGTGACTTTTTGGTGAAGTAAACTCTATTAGAGTAACTGTCATAATGTCTACCTTGTATTTTTAAGATTCAGTAAGAACTAGAGCTTCTTAAGTAAAATTAAACATTTTATTAACGTAATACATGAATTATGGGGGAAGAGTAAGTTTTACTTAGGTTTCCTCATACAATTTAAATGTTTAATAGTTGTATGTGCGTAAACCTAGAAATACTACATAAACTTTACTCTGAAAGTGTATCATTAAAATCTACTAAGTTACTTTATAACAGCAAATACTACAGATATATTGAATTTACTTAAAATTTTGAGTAAAATGATGTTCCTGCCTATGAAAAACAAGTATACTTTACTTAATTTGTTTAGATAAATATAACTTAAAACTTAGATGTAATTAAGTAAATGTTACTTAATATCTTCAGAACTGTTATGTTTTTTTTTATTTACTTGATATTGCAGCATTAAATATTACTTAAATCATTTGAGAGCAAATACTTACAAAGGTTTTTTTAAGTAAATCTTATGAGTTGTTTTTTTCAGTGTACGTACAGTCAGGTTTGAGCGGAGCCGGGGGAGGCGGCGGCGGCGGCATTGGCTCGACACAGGTGAAGGACACCTCCAGGTACCTGGTCTGCTCCTTACAGGGATACTCCCCGAACACCAGCTCGGTGTTGGGCACCAGGCAGGATCTCCTGTGACCACAGCTGCAGAAACACACAGGACCAGAGGATGCAGTCATCATGCAAATAACTTCTGCAAGGCAAGCACTACATTACCCATGATCCTCCACTGCTTCCAAAGAGAAGATGACGTCAGAGGCATGGATCAGGTTTGTAATACATTTAGAGATTTTTCTTTATCCGTATTTATTTTATATTTTATTCATTTCAACTTCGTAATGTGCAATATTATTTATACTAGGTCACGAGTACTTTTTGGTCACTTTACTTTTTAGTACTTTTTAGTACTTAATGTCGACATTAATCTCGACAGGCAAAATATTATTATTTTTTCTTATGCCTGGCCCTAATACTCTTCCGTAGTTGTTGCTACTGTGGCAAGTGAATTTCCCCGTTGTGGGATAAATAAAGTATAATCTAATCTAATCTAAACAGATTAAAATCCCTCCCACAGTTAAACAGAGTCAGAACAAAAGCAGATTAAATATAAATATGAAGCTCTGTGATTGGATGTTTTTTCCCAACTGTACGTTGGGAGTTGTAGTTCATTTCTCGCCTTCTAGCTGTTCAATTTCTGTTCCTTCAAAGACTTGAGGACAGAGAACAAAATGTATGGCGTGTTTTCCCCAAACACCCTCCCAGAAGCTGATTTATCTCTGTTTTCCGCTGTGTTTAATGAGTTTCCTTACAGATCCTCCACCACCATCTCAGCCCAGGGGAAGGAGCAGAAGACGTCGGGCCCGTCGTCTGGGTGCTGCTTTCCCTCTCCACACCTCGTCCCCACCCCGACCTTATACAGGATGTGATCCAGGTTTATTTTACTGCCGGCATCTGGAGGAGGAGAAGTCACAAGTAGTTGGGCTAACAGGAAACATAATGTTAACATAATGCTAGCAGGTGGGATGAGCTTCACAGAGTCGTTTCCGTTCTCCCTGATGTGCATCAAGTCGTCTTTGAAACAATAAGAAAACGCCTTGAGAAGTGTTTTCACTCCGTTTCTGTCTTTGCATGCAGGCTGAATAGAAACCCAGCTGATGAAACGGGTTCACAGAGCAGACTTTATGCACCCCCTCCAACAGTAAAACAGTTTTATTAACCATCTCAGGTTGAGAGTACACTTAATTATTCATCACAAACATGAATATTTGCCTTCTTCTTGGGGGGCCGAGGGCTGATTTATAGCACCACCCGGATGCTAATGTGAAGCTACGGCTAACAGCTGGTTA
Source organism: Odontesthes bonariensis (assembly GCF_027942865.1). Lineage (NCBI taxonomy): Eukaryota > Metazoa > Chordata > Actinopteri > Atheriniformes > Atherinopsidae > Odontesthes > Odontesthes bonariensis. Next base: position 2,792,551 of record NC_134511.1, read on the forward strand.
TCTCAGCGTAGAATAAATACCTGAAAAGGTGGAAACAAGCTTTAAAGTGTTTAATGCGGACAGAAATCAAAGCTACACATGTTTTTAGCTCTGTTGCTGGTTTCAAACGGCTTTTAGGGTCAAATTTGGGTGTTTAAAAGAAGTTTTTATTTCTGATAACAGCTGAAGCCAAAACAGCAAAAAGAATGAACCAGAGCAGGAGATTCTGTAGCGTTTCCACTTCACCTCGTTGTTTTCATTTAATCCATATTTATTACACTGACTTACCACACGACATGTGAATAGTGTCATTGAGACAAGCGTAGACGACCTCTCCCTCTGTAAACAAACACAGAGGTCACAGGTCACAGCATCATCCATCTTCCTTTACTGGTCAGAGGCTGTGTTCAAAACCGCATTCTACATACTGCATACTACATACTACATACTGCATATTGATCGATCAGACAGTAGCGTTTACCCACAATGCATTTCGCTCCTACCCGAGCCGAAATCAGCCGGCCTGAAGCCGATTTCGCTTAAGCTCTAAACTCTGTAAACTTTAGCAACATTTGAAACATTTTCAGGTGAGAAAGTAGTCGTTTAGATCCCCAACGTGTTGAAAACCTGACAAAATACCGGCTGTTTACAATTTTGTTCCCATGAATTCGGTGCTACTAAAGCTAGCCGCAGTGAGCTAACGCACTTCTGGTTATTTTCACAAAATCAAATACCCGTTGCCTTTTATCATAGGGGAAGCCATTACGATACAATTGGTGCTTTTGTTTTGAAAACAGGAAGTGAACCTACCCTCGTTGTAGCTAGCTTGAAACTGCCGCTTTGACAGGAAATGACGATCGGCGACGTCACGTTACGTTGCATCTTGGGTAGTTTGAGTATGAGTAGTAACCTCATGATGCATACCCAACATTTTGGTGAATCTAGTATGCATCCGGGAACTTCTCGCTTACTCAAACTCACATACTAACTCAAAAAGTTAGTAGGAGAAGTAGGAGAAGTATGCAGTTTCAAACACAGCCAGTGTCTCAGTTTCTAACTTCAGGTCAAAGCATCACATCATCTTCAGTGAATCCCAAATTAATAAAACCTACAGATCAAAGTTCTTCATTTTAATAGGAGAATTTCTAACATTTATCACGTTGGTGTAGAGTCTCAGATTTCCAGGTCACAGTAATCAAAGAGCTCGAATAGGAGCAGCTGGACTTGTTCTTGGATCTTAAAGACTTCTTCAGTTCTTCGGGCTCGTGGAAACATTTATTTCTCTTCTTCATATTTAAATGAGGGGGTGTGGTTATGTGACTGAATCCCAGCTGCACATCTGGGTGGATCAGAGGCGAAGACTTTCCATCTTTTCTCTGCTCCTCTGATCTTTCTTTAACCCCCTCAGACTCAGAGCATTTTACTCATCAGCATCTGACGCTTCTTCCAACCAAAGTGGGCAGATCTCCTGCCACAGCTGGGCAGATGTGAGGAAGCTTTCCCTTTAAGTGCAGCTCTGACTCTGCTTTAATGTGACATCTTCCCTCAGGGCTAATGTTTAGTTCGGTTTACAACCAGTTAACAGATTAAAGGACGTTAGGAAGTCATTTTTAAGATTTTAGAGATGAAAATAAAATAAAAGTTTACAAATCTTACAATCCAACTTTAATTCAAAGTCAGTCAAACACCTTCAGTGTGTTTCTGATGTCAGCATAGATTAAACATCTAAAAGCATCCCGTCCTGTCTCTGCTTCAGTCAGATAATCACATCCCCGTGTCCCTGAAATGAATCAAATCTCTTATTTATTTATATATTCTATATATTTGTAGTTACCTCTTTATCTCTCTCAGGATTTATTTCACAGCTACGTGTATTTATTTATCAATCTATTGAAAAACATGACTCCCTCTGAGCTTCGTGAGTCCAGTTTAACGACATTTTGATCCGTTATTCATGAAAAACTATTAAAACTAAGATTGAAACTTCAGGACGACAAAAACAAACTTTCAGCTGTTTTCTTCAGAGCAGTCGAGCTTCATTTCTATAGTTTTAACTCCCAAAAACACAGCTGCAGCTACAACTTAATGTGTTGTGTGGAAAACTTACCGACAACGTGAGTGAAACACCAAGCTGCAGCCAGCACTGAAAACACAGCGTAAAGAACCGTGAAACACACCTGAGACATAATTTCTTCTGAATGAAACAACCGTCGCAGGGAAGGAGTCTCTTAGGAGCCATTAAGTTAAGAAGCTGCTTTAATAATTTCACTTTCTGCCGCAACAAATTATACTTTATACATAAAAAGCTAAACAGATATCAAATCAAATCAAATCAAATTTATATATATATAGCACATTTCATGTACAAACAGTTCAAAGTGCTTTACATGAAATAAAAACATTGCAGCAGGGAGTGGAAGAAGCATTAAAATACATAAAAGAATATAAAGAAAAACAAATGAAATCATTTAAATGAATTTAAAAACAAGCAACAGTCCAGATAAGTTCAAAGATATCGTGCAGATTTCATGCATAGACACATGAGAACAGAAATGTTTTTAACCTGGATTTAAAAATGTCTCCATTTGATATATGAAAATTGCTGGAACAGTAACTGTAGCCAAGCAAAAACCTTGTAATTAGGAGTTAAAAAAAAAGGTTAAAAGTAGAATTAGAAGAAGATGCGTTGCCTGGACACGACATGGAACCGAGCCGGGAGGATACTCACAGCCGAAGGCGACCAGCCTCAGAGGGACCATGTTGCCGTCTCTCAGCCTCCTCTTCTGTGCTCCACCTGCAGACGGTCTGACAGTGAAGGCAGCGCCTGGACGCCCACGTATTTATGCGCCCGTGCTGACAGCAGACATGCCGACGCCTGCCCCGCCGCTGGGGGCCCGCGGGGCCTCCGCTCCCAGATGTGACGAACCTGTAAAACCCTGCAGAGCTGCAGGAGACGCATCTATAAATCCACGGGTTCCAGGACCTGCGCCGCTTTGAGGCCCAGCTGCTCCTCATTCTCCTTCACATCTCTCATTAAGGAGCTCAAAGCTTAAAGGGAAAACATCTGGATGAGGGAGCCAGAGGTGGAATCTGTGCTGCTAACAGCCCGCATTTACGAAGTGAGCTTGTTTTGAACAGACGACAACTCTGTCCATACTTGAGCGTAAACAAGGTCTACATCTGGACTTTAATCTTTGTGAGAGTCAGAAACAGACTCTGCAGCAACACAAAGAAGAATCCTTTCCACCGGTGCCAGACCTCTAAAGTTCAGACAACAACTTTCTGTCCAACAGCTCCAACTGTGAGGCTGAAATAAACAGCAGTGAGCTCCGTGGATCAGGAGCAAGATCCAAAAAACCAATGAAACCTGACATTTCAACACCAAATTAAGTCACAACAGACTGGATTTAGGTTCAGTTTAGTTTGTGCCACATTAAAGTCAGGTCAGGTTAAACTGGTTTTAAACTGGGTTAAACCTCATCATTCTGGGTTAAACTGGTTTTAGACTGGGTTAAACCTCATCAGACTGGGTTAAACTGGTTTTAAACTGTGTTAAACTGGTTTTAGACTGGGTTAAACCTCATCAAACTGGGTTAAACTAGTTTTAGACTGTGTTAAACTGGTTTTAGACTTGGTTAAACCTCATCAGACTGGGTTAGGCTGGTTTTAGACTGGGTTAAACTGGTTTTAGACTGGGTTAGGCTGGTTTTAGACTGTGTTAAACTGGTTTTAAACAGGGTTCAACCTCATCAGACTGGGTTAAACTGGTTTTAGACTGTGTTAAACTGGTTTTAGACTTGGTTAAACTTCACCAGGCTGGGTTAAATTTGTTTAAACAAGGTTAAACTGGTTTAAACAGGGTTAAACCTCATCAGACTGGGTTAAACTGCTTTTAAAAAGGATTTAACTGGTTTTAAACAGGGTTAAACATCATCAGACTGGGTTAAACTGGTTTTAGACTGGGTTAAACCTCATCAAACTGTGTTAAACTGGTTTTAAACAGGGTTAAACATCATCAGACTGGGTTAAACTGGTTTTAGACTGGGTTAAACCTCATCAAACTGTGTTAAACTGGTTTTAAACAGGGTTAAACATCATCAGACTGTGTTAAACTGCTTTTAAAAAGGATTAAACTGGTTTTAAACAGGGTTAAACATCATCAGACGGGGTTAAACTGGTTTTAGACTGGGTTAAACCTCATCAGACTGTGTTAAACTGGTTTTAAACTGTGTTAAACTGGTTTTAAACAGGGTTAAACATCATCAGACTGGGTTAAACTGCTTTTAAACAGGGTTAAACCTCATCAGACTAGGTTAAACTGGTTTTAAACTGTGTTAAACTGGTTTTAAACAGGGTTAAACATCATCAGACTGGGTTAAACTGCTTTTAAAAAGGATTAAACTGGTTTTAAACTGGTTTTAAACAGGGTTAAACCTCATCAGACTGTGTTAAACTGGTTTTAAACTGGGATAAAAGGGTTTGTCTTTATTTTCATGGTGTTTTCTATGATGTGTGAACATATCAACACATCTGCTTTCATTATGAAGCGGGTAGTGTTGTTCTGGGAGAGGTCAGACCTGATTAATGATGAGCCAGTCTTTAGGTATATGGCACTAAGAGGTTTAAGGAAAACATGTGGACATGGAACTGAGATCTCTGGACTTTCCTGATAGAAACCCAACAACAACAACACCTGCAGACAGACGTGTTGTTCTGCAGGTACCTCAGAGAACAAAAAGGACCTGGTTCCTTTGTTCCAGGCCTGACCTCTGATGCACGTATGACCCGGTGTAATACAGCCGCCCGTTAAACCTCACACAAGTCTTTGATTGGATGATTGTATCATCTCTAACCCGTCTTTTTTTAGTTTTTTGTTATTTTCTCACTGTGAGGCTTTACCAGCTCCAGTCCTCAGTTACACCAACACGCTGATATTTAGCATTTCCCTGCAGGTGAAGCCGAGCAGAGTCTCAGTTTTAGAGACACGTGGTCATGAATGGCTGTTATTCTCTGGTGTTTTTACCTCTTAGAGACTGAAGCCACCTGGTTACGTTCAGAAAATCTAATATCTGGTTATGGTTGATGGGACCGTCAGAGGCTCTGATGACACCTGGTCATAAATTAAATGACGAAGCGACAGGAGATCAGCAGAGATCATCCTCTGGAATTTAAACATGTGTCGACACTTTCATCCCAAAAACAAGCCGAGAAACTTACAAAGTGTTTAACTGAATGTAGAAGATGAGAATAAACTGCAGCATGTTGAATCTATAAAATATGTTATTCGTTCAACAGCTGATGACTCAGGATGGAGGTCACCGGTGATTTAAGACTGGAAAGTGTTGAAGTTAAAGCAGTCAAAGTGATGGGTTCCCTTCAGCATACAGCTGAGCTGAAAGCCAAAACATGATCAGCTGCTGAGGAGCGCAGGGGGCTGAGGACCCACCAAGACACCAGGAAGTGTCCCAACATGCATCAGCAGCCCCTCGGGCTCTGAAATACCAGAGTCCAGCTCAGCAGGTCATAACTCAGCGACGTTAACACGTTCCACGTGTTGCACCATGTTGAGCTTCAACAGCAGAAACCAAACAAAGTGATCAGATTCTGCTTTCAGTCAGAGACCTGTGAGCTCAGCAGACCTGGTTCTGACCCGGGAGCCGAACCAAAGCCATGTGGACTCTCTATGCTCCGGATCCTGCAGGAACCTCTGCAGCAGGAACCTCTGCAGCAGGAGCCTCTGCAGCAGGAACCTCTGCAGCAGGAACCACTACAGCAGGAACCACTGCAGCAGGAACCTCTGCAACAGGAGCCTCTGCAGCAGGAACCTCTGCAAAAGGAGTCTCTGCAGCAGGAGCCTCTGCAGCAGGAACCTCTGCTGCAGGAAACTCTGCAACAGGAGCCTCTGCAGCAGGAGCCTCTGCAGCAGGAGCCTCTGCAGCAGGAAACTCTGCAACAGGAGCATCTGCAGCAGGAACCTCTGCAGCAGGAGTCTCTGCAGCAGGAGCCTCTGCAGCAGGAGCCTCTGCAGCAGGAACCTCTGCAGCAGGAACCTCTGCAGCAGGAACCTCTGCAACAGGAGCATCTGCAGCAGGAAACTCTGCAACAGGAGCATCTGCAGCAGGAACCTCTGCAGCAGGAGTCTCTGCAGCAGGAACCTCTGCAGCAGGAGTCTCTGCAGCAGGAACCTCTGCAGCAGGAACCTCTGCAACAGGAGCCTCTGCAGCAGGAAACTCTGCAACAGGAGCATCTGCAGCAGGAACCTCTGCAGCAGGAGTCTCTGCAGCAGGAGCCTCTGCAGCAGGAGCCTCTGCAGCAGGAGTCTCTGCAGCAGGAGCCTCTGCAGCAGGAGCCTCTGCAGCAGGAGTCTCTGCAGCAGGAGCCTCTGCAACAGGAGCCTCTGCAGCAGGAGCCTCTGCAGCAGGAGCCTCTGCAGCAGGAACCTCTGCAGCAGGAACCTCTGCAACAGGAGCATCTGCAACAGGAACCTCTGCAGCAGGAACCTCTGCAGCAGGAACCTCTGCAGCAGGAACCTCTGCAGCAGGAACCTCTGCAACAGGAGCATCTGCAGCAGGAACCTCTGTAGCAGGAACCTCTGCAACAGGAACCTCTGCAACAGGAACATCTGCAGCAGGAACCTCTGCAGCAAGAACCTCTGCAACAGGAGCATCTGCAGCAGGAGTCTCTGCAGCAGGAACCTCTGCAACAGGAGCATCTGCAGCAGGAGTCTCTGCAGCAGGAACCTCTGCAACAGGAGCATCTGCAGCAGGAACCTCTGCTGCAGGAACCTTTCCAGCAGGAACCTCTGCAGCAGGAACCTCTGCAACAGGAGCATCTGCAGCAGGAACCTCTGCTGCAGGAACCTTTCCAGCAGGAACCTCTGCAACAGGAACCTCTGCAACAGGAACCTCTGCAGCAGGAGTCTCTGCAGCAGGAACCTCTGCAGCAGGAACCTCTGCAACAGGAACCTCTGCAACAGGAACCTCTGCAACAGGAGCATCTGCAGCAGGAACCTCTGCAACAGGAACCTCTGCAGCAGGAACCTGTGTAGGAACCTCTGCTTTAGGAACCTCTGCAGCAGGAACCTCTGCTTTAGGAACCTCTGCTGCAGGAGCCTCTGCAGCAGCAGGAGCCTCTGCAGCAGCAGGAGCCTCTGCAGCAGCAGGAACCTCTGCAGCAGCAGGAACCTCTGCAGCAGGAAACTCTGCAACAGGAGCATCTGCAGCAGGAACCTCTGCAGCAGGAGTCTCTGCAGCAGGAGCCTCTGCAGCACGAGCCTCTGCAGCAGGAGCCTCTGCAGCAGGAGCCTCTGCAGCAGGAACCTCTGCAACAGGAGCATCTGCAACAGGAGCCTCTGCAGCAGGAACCTCTGCTGTAGGAACCTCTGCAGCAGGAACCTCTGCAGCAGGAGCCTCTGCAGCAGGAACCTCTGCAGCAGGAACCTCTGCAACAGGAGCCTCTGCAGCAGGAACCTCTGCTGCAGGAACCTCTGCAACAGGAGCATCTGCAGCAGGAACATCTGCAGCAGGAACCTCTGCAACAGGAACCTCTGCAACAGGAACATCTGCAGCAGGAACCTCTGCAGCAGGAACCTCTGCAGAAGGAACCTCTGCAACAGGAGCATCTGCAGCAGGAGTCTCTGCAGCAGGAACCTCTGCAACAGGAACCTCTGCAACAGGAGCATCTGCAGCAGGAGTCTCTGCAGCAGGAACCTCTGCAACAGGAGCATCTGCAGCAGGAACCTCTGCTGCAGGAACCTTTCCAGCAGGAACCTCTGCAACAGGAACCTCTGCAACAGGAGCATCTGCAGCAGGAGTCTCTGCAGCAGGAACCTCTGCAGCAGGAACCTCTGCAGCAGGAGCCTCTGCAGCAGGAGTCTCTGCAGCAGGAGCCTCTGCAGCAGGAGCCTCTGCAGCAGGAGTCTCTGCAGCAGGAGCCTCTGCAGCAGGAGCCTCTGCAGCAGGAACCTCTGCAGCAGGAACCTCTGCAACAGGAGCATCTGCAACAGGAACCTCTGCAGCAGGAACCTCTGCAGCAGGAACCTCTGCAACAGGAGCATCTGCAGCAGGAACCTCTTTAGCAGGAACCTCTGCAACAGGAGCATCTGCAGCAGGAACCTCTGCAGCAGGAACCTCTGCAGCAGGAACCTCTGCAACAGGAGCATCTGCAGCAGGAGTCTCTGCAGCAGGAACCTCTGCAACAGGAGCATCTGCAGCAGGAGTCTCTGCAGCAGGAACCTCTGCAACAGGAGCATCTGCAGCAGGAACCTCTGCTGCAGGAACCTTTCCAGCAGGAACCTCTGCAACAGGAATCTCTGCAACAGGAGCATCTGCAGCAGGAGTCTCTGCAGCAGGAACCTCTGCAGCAGGAACCTCTGCAACAGGAACCTCTGCAACAGGAACCTCTGCAACAGGAGCATCTGTAGCAGGAACCTCTGCTGCAGGAACCTCTCCAGCAGGAACCTCTGCAACAGGAGCATCTGCAGCAGGAACCTCTGCAACAGGAGTCTCTGCAGCAGGAACCTCTGCAGCAGGAACCTCTGCAACAGGAGCCTCTGCAGCAGGAAACTCTGCAACAGGAGCATCTGCAGCAGGAACCTCTGCAGCAGGAGTCTCTGCAGCAGGAGCCTCTGCAGCAGGAGCCTCTGCAGCAGGAGTCTCTGCAGCAGGAGCCTCTGCAGCAGGAGCCTCTGCAGCAGGAGTCTCTGCAGCAGGAGCCTCTGCAACAGGAGCCTCTGCAGCAGGAGCCTCTGCAGCAGGAGTCTCTGCAGCAGGAGCCTCTGCAGCAGGAGCCTCTGCAGCAGGAACCTCTGCAGCAGGAACCTCTGCAACAGGAGCATCTGCAACAGGAACCTCTGCAGCAGGAACCTCTGCAGCAGGAACCTCTGCAGCAGGAACCTCTGCAACAGGAGCATCTGCAGCAGGAACCTCTGTAGCAGGAACCTCTGCAACAGGAACATCTGCAGCAGGAACCTCTGCAGCAGGAACCTCTGCAACAGGAGCATCTGCAGCAGGAGTCTCTGCAGCAGGAACCTCTGCAACAGGAACCTCTGCAACAGGAGCATCTGCAGCAGGAGTCTCTGCAGCAGGAACCTCTGCAACAGGAGCATCTGCAGCAGGAACCTCTGCTGCAGGAACCTCTGCAACAGGAGCATCTGCAGCAGGAACCTCTGCTGCAGGAACCTTTCCAGCAGGAACCTCTGCAACAGGAACCTCTGCAACAGGAACCTCTGCAGCAGGAGTCTCTGCAGCAGGAACCTCTGCAGCAGGAACCTCTGCAACAGGAACCTCTGCAACAGGAACCTCTGCAACAGGAGCATCTGTAGCAGGAACCTCTGCTGCAGGAACCTCTCCAGCAGGAACCTCTACAACAGGAGCATCTGCAGCAGGAACCTCTGCAACAGGAACCTCTGCAGCAGGAACCTGTGTAGGAACCTCTGCTTTAGGAACCTCTGCAGCAGGAACCTCTGCTTTAGGAACCTCTGCTGCAGGAGCCTCTGCAGCAGCAGGAGCCTCTGCAGCAGCAGGAGCCTCTGCAGCAGCAGGAACCTCTGCAGCAGCAGGAACCTCTGCAGCAGGAAACTCTGCAACAGGAGCATCTGCAGCAGGAACCTCTGCAGCAGGAGTCTCTGCAGCAGGAGCCTCTGCAGCACGAGCCTCTGCAGCAGGAGCCTCTGCAGCAGGAGCCTCTGCAGCAGGAACCTCTGCAACAGGAGCATCTGCAACAGGAGCCTCTGCAGCAGGAACCTCTGCTGTAGGAACCTCTGCAGCAGGAACCTCTGCAGCAGGAGCCTCTGCAGCAGGAACCTCTGCAGCAGGAACCTCTGCAACAGGAGCCTCTGCAGCAGGAACCTCTGCTGCAGGAACCTCTGCAACAGGAGCATCTGCAGCAGGAACCTCTGCAGCAGGAACCTCTGCAACAGGAACCTCTGCAACAGGAACATCTGCAGCAGGAACCTCTGCAGCAGGAACCTCTGCAACAGGAGCATCTGCAGCAGGAGTCTCTGCAGCAGGAACCTCTGCAACAGGAACCTCTGCAACAGGAGCATCTGCAGCAGGAGTCTCTGCAGCAGGAACCTCTGCAACAGGAGCATCTGCAGCAGGAACCTCTGCTGCAGGAACCTTTCCAGCAGGAACCTCTGCAACAGGAACCTCTGCAACAGGAGCATCTGCAGCAGGAGTCTCTGCAGCAGGAACCTCTGCAGCAGGAACCTCTGCAGCAGGAGCCTCTGCAGCAGGAGTCTCTGCAGCAGGAGCCTCTGCAGCAGGAGCCTCTGCAGCAGGAGTCTCTGCAGCAGGAGCCTCTGCAGCAGGAGCCTCTGCAGCAGGAACCTCTGCAGCAGGAACCTCTGCAACAGGAGCATCTGCAACAGGAACCTCTGCAGCAGGAACCTCTGCAGCAGGAACCTCTGCAACAGGAGCATCTGCAGCAGGAACCTCTTTAGCAGGAACCTCTGCAACAGGAGCATCTGCAGCAGGAACCTCTGCAGCAGGAACCTCTGCAGCAGGAACCTCTGCAACAGGAGCATCTGCAGCAGGAGTCTCTGCAGCAGGAACCTCTGCAACAGGAACCTCTGCAACAGGAGCATCTGCAGCAGGAGTCTCTGCAGCAGGAACCTCTGCAACAGGAGCATCTGCAGCAGGAACCTCTGCTGCAGGAACCTTTCCAGCAGGAACCTCTGCAACAGGAACCTCTGCAACAGGAGCATCTGCAGCAGGAGTCTCTGCAGCAGGAACCTCTGCAGCAGGAACCTCTGCAACAGGAACCTCTGCAACAGGAACCTCTGCAACAGGAGCATCTGTAGCAGGAACCTCTGCTGCAGGAACCTCTCCAGCAGGAACCTCTGCAACAGGAGCATCTGCAGCAGGAACCTCTGCAACAGGAACCTCTGCAGCAGGAACCTGTGTAGGAACCTCTGCTTTAGGAACCTCTGCTTTAGGAACCTCTGCTGCAGGAGCCTCTGCAGCAGCAGGAGCCTCTGCAGCAGCAGGAACCTCTGCAGCAGCAGGAACCTCTGCAGCAGGAAACTCTGCAACAGGAGCATCTGCAGCAGGAACCTCTGCAGCAGGAGTCTCTGCAGCAGGAGCCTCTGCAGCACGAGCCTCTGCAGCAGGAGCCTCTGCAGCAGGAGCCTCTGCAGCAGGAACCTCTGCAGCAGGAACCTCTGCAGCAGGAACCTCTGCAACAGGAGCATCTGCAACAGGAACCTCTGCAGCAGGAACCTCTGCTGCAGGAACCTCTGCAACAGGAGCATCTGCAGCAGGAACCTCTGCAGCAGGAACCTCTGCAACAGGAACCTCTGCAACAGGAACATCTGCAGCAGGAACCTCTGCAGCAGGAACCTCTGCAACAGGAGCATCTGCAGCAGGAGTCTCTGCAGCAGGAACCTCTGCAACAGGAGCATCTGCAGCAGGAACCTCTGCTGCAGGAACCTTTCCAGCAGGAACCTCTGCAACAGGAACCTCTGCAGCAGGAACCTCTGCAACAGGAACCTCTGCAACAGGAACATCTGCAGCAGGAACCTCTGCAACAGGAGCATCTGCAGCAGGAACCTCTGCAGCAGGAACCTCTGCAACAGGAACCTCTGCAACAGGAACATCTGCAGCAGAAACCTCTGCAGCAGGAACCTCTGCAACAGGAGCATCTGCAGCAGGAGTCTCTGCAGCAGGAACCTCTGCAACAGGAACCTCTGCAAAAGGAGCATCTGCAGCAGGAGTCTTTGCAGCAGGAACCTCTGCAACAGGAGCATCTGCAGCAGGAACCTCTGCTGCAGGAACCTTTCCAGCAGGAACCTCTGCAACAGGAACCTCTGCAACAGGAGCATCTGCAGCAGGAGTCTCTGCAGCAGGAACCTCTGCAGCAGGAACCTCTGCAGCAGGAGCCTCTGCAGCAGGAGTCTCTGCAGCAGGAGCCTCTGCAGCAGGAGCCTCTGCAGCAGGAGTCTCTGCAGCAGGAGCCTCTGCAGCAGGAGCCTCTGCAGCAGGAACCTCTGCAGCAGGAACCTCTGCAACAGGAGCATCTGCAACAGGAACCTCTGCAGCAGGAACCTCTGCAACAGGAGCCTATGCAGCAGGAACCTCTGCAGCAGGAACCTCTGCAACAGGAGCATCTGCAGCAGGAACCTCTGTAGCAGGAACCTCTGCAACAGGAGCATCTGCAGCAGGAACCTCTGCAGCAGGAACCTCTGCAGCAGGAACCTCTGCAACAGGAGCATCTGCAGCAGGAGTCTCTGCAGCAGGAACCTCTGCAACAGGAACCTCTGCAACAGGAGCATCTGCAGCAGGAGTCTCTGCAGCAGGAACCTCTGCAACAGGAGCATCTGCAGCAGGAACCTCTGCTGCAGGAACCTTTCCAGCAGGAACCTCTGCAACAGGAACCTCTGCAACAGGAGCATCTGCAGCAGGAGTCTCTGCAGCAGGAACCTCTGCAGCAGGAACCTCTGCAACAGGAACCTCTGCAACAGGAACCTCTGCAACAGGAGCATCTGTAGCAGGAACTTCTGCTGCAGGAACCTCTCCAGCAGGAACCTCTGCAACAGGAGCATCTGCAGCAGGAACCTCTGCAACAGGAACCTCTGCAGCAGGAACCTGTGTAGGAACCTCTGCTTTAGGAACCTCTGCTTTAGGAACCTCTGCTTTAGGAACCTCTGCTGCAGGAGCCTCTGCAGCAGCAGGAGCCTCTGCAGCAGCAGGAGCCTCTGCAGCAGCAGGAGCCTCTGCAGCAGCAGGAGCCTCTGCAGCAGCAGGAACCTCTGCAGCAGCAGGAACCTCTGCAGCAGGAAACTCTGCAACAGGAGCATCTGCAGCAGGAACCTCTGCAGCAGGAGTCTCTGCAGCAGGAGCCTCTGCAGCACGAGCCTCTGCAGCAGGAGCCTCTGCAGCAGGAGCCTCTGCAGCAGGAACCTCTGCAGCAGGAACCTCTGCAGCAGGAACCTCTGCAACAGGAGCATCTGCAACAGGAACCTCTGCAGCAGGAACCTCTGCTGCAGGAACCTCTGCAGCAGGAACCTCTGCAGCAGGAACCTCTGCAGCAGGAACCTCTGCAACAGGAACCTCTGCAACAGGAACATCTGCAGCAGGAACCTCTGCAGCAGGAACCTCTGCAACAGGAGCATCTGCAGCAGGAGTCTCTGCAGCAGGAACCTCTGCAACAGGAGCATCTGCAGCAGGAACCTCTGCAGCAGGAACCTCTGCAACAGGAACCTCTGCAACAGGAACATCTGCAGCAGGAACCTCTGCAGCAGGAACCTCTGCAACAGGAGCATCTGCAGCAGGAGTCTCTGCAGCAGGAACCTCTGCAACAGGAGCATCTGCAGCAGGAACCTCTGCTGCAGGAATCTTTCCAGCAGGAACCTCTGCAACAGGAGCATCTGCAGCAGGAGTCTCTGCAGCAGGAACCTCTGCAGCAGGAACCTCTGCAACAGGAACATCTGCAACAGGAACCTCTGCAACAGGAACCTCTGCAACAGGAGCATCTGTAGCAGGAACCTCTGCTGCAGGAACCTCTCCAGCAGGAACCTCTGCAACAGGAGCATCTGCAGCAGGAACCTCTGCAACAGGAACCTCTGCAGCAGGAACCTGTGTAGGAACCTCTGCTTTAGGAACCTCTGCTTTAGGAACCTCTGCTTTAGGAACCTCTGCTGCAGGAGCCTCTGCAGCAGCAGGAGCCTCTGCAGCAGCAGGAGCCTCTGCAGCAGCAGGAACCTCTGCAGCAGCAGGAGCCTCTGCAGCAGCAGGAACCTCTGCAGCAGGAACCTCTGCTGCAGGAGCCTTTGCAGCAGGAACATCTGCAGGAACCTCTGCAGCAGGAACCTGACAGAACCGCCTTTCTGCTGTGTGCAGAACTCAGAAACTTCACCTCAAATGGAAACACAACCAGTTGGGATGATGTTTAATTGATTTAATTGAACCAATTTCATCTTGATTTATGATGTAAATTGAAGCTTCTGGTTGGTCCTCACAGTCGTTTCACTGCCGTTATTCAGTACTAAGCTAACGCTGTCGGTGCAAACTCGTTCTCAGCTCACACTGAACACGAGGAATAAAGGTGAGATATGAATTTATTAAGTGGAGGGGCAAGAGCAGGATCCAGGAGGACGTGGGACGCTGTGGGAGGAGGTGAATTTGTCAGATTCACTTCTGTCCTTAAGTGTTTTCCTGAGGGGTTCCAGGTAGGAGGGGAGGATGCAGACCAACAGAATCCAACCAAAGATGATGATACGGGGACGAGGAAACCAGAGCATGGGGGAAGGGTGGAGGGAGGCGAACGCTGGGAAACAAAAGGTAAGAATACAAAAACACTCAGAGTGAAGTAACGCACTGCAGTCAGACTAATTACCAAGAGGACCGGTCGCTCCGGCAGCTCCTATAAGGACGTCCTGATGAGGGCAGATGGGAGGCAGGTGTGACAGCAGGAGCCACCCAGACTCCGCCCAGGAAGCCTCAGACACCCAAACAACCACACAGCCAGCACCATGGTGACAGCATGAATGAACAGAACAGGGAAGGTCTGTTTTGTTTGAAGTCTTTCCATGAATGCGCCAACCGGTGATAAATTCCAACCAGCAAATGCTTCCACACATTCGACCTTATAGACCTGATAGACCAGAGATCCTCACTGCGCGGCTGCTTAAGGTTTAACTGGCGGCTCGCACTCCCATAGTAGCTTATAACAATATGGTAACAATAACAATACATTTTTACAAATAACATACAGCGAATACTGCACAGTATTAAGTATTTTTATTATGTTTCCATTTTTGTAGTATTAAGTATTTTTATTAAGTATTAATTAAGGCTTAATGGTGTTTCCTAAAGGGGGCACACTGTTAAACCTGGCAACGCAGCCCGCTTAAACCACCTCACACCTGACCGCAGAGCATGCTAGCTCCTTTAGGCAAGGCAAAAACCCATTAAAATAATCATTAATTAATTAAAAAGTGAAGAGTGCAGATAAAATACTTTCAGTTGCCATATGCACAGCTAAACAGAACTGTTTTCAGCCTGGATTTAAACATTGTCAGAGTTGAGGCCTGTCTCCCATCTTCTGGAAGACTGTTCCAGATGTTAGGAGCATAAAACTGAAACACAGCCTCACCTTGTTTAGTCCTGACTCTGGGCCCCAGCAGGAGACCCCTCCCTGAGGTTCTCAGAGCCCGAGTTGGTTCATATGGCTCTAACATGTCAGAGATGTACTTTGGCGCTTGACCATGAAGAGACTTGTACACAAGCAGAGCTGTTTTAAAGCGGCAGTAGGCAACTTTTTTTTAGTCATATTAGCTTGAACTGTCATGGGATTCTGGAAGTAGAATATTAAATAGGCTGTTTAGGAAAAATAACGAAATCTGTAGCTCCCTCTGAAGCCTGTGTAGGAACCTCTGCTTTAGGAACCTCTGCTTTAGGAACCTCTGCAGCAGGAACCTCTGCAGCAGGAGCCTCTGCAGCAGCAGGAACCTCTGCAGCAGCAGGAACCTCTGCAGCAGGAACCTCTTGCAAAAACCGAGCGCTCCCGGCTGTTTTTAACCAATCAAGCTAGGGTGGAGGAATCCTACCTGTCAATCACAGCTTGTGCACACGCTGCTGAGCGTGAGTCTGCCCCAGCTTGTGTGCGCTCACACTGGTGTGAACTCACGTGCACATCCTCGTCCACAGAGGGGGAGGGGTTTGGGGGGCGATTCGGAGCTTGTTAGAGGTTGGGGGAGGGACCTGGAAGTTGAATCAGTTCGAATTTTCCGACTTTAGACTCGGAATTTTGAAAACTTGCCGACTGCAGCTTTAAAGTCTATTCTCTGAGTGACAGGAAGCCAGTGCAGAGACCTGAGCACTGGACTAATATGGTCGTATTTCCTGGTTCTAGTCAGGACTCGAGCAGCAGCGTTCTGGATGTACTGCAGCTGTCTTATAACCTGTTTAGAGAGCCCAGTGAGCAGGCCTTTACAGTAGTCTAACCTGCTGGAGACAAACGCATGGATCAGTCTTTCTAAGTCTAGTTTAGACACTATTCCTTTGATTCCAGCAATGTTTTTTAGATGGTAAAAAGCTGCTGTTACAGATTTAATGTGGCTGTTAAAGTTCAGGGCCCTCATTTATCAAGCGTTCTTAGGAACAGATCTGTGCGTAAAGCGTGCGTGCGATCATTCCTGAGCAAAGTGTGGGATTTATGAACATGTACTTGAACTTAGAAATGTGCCTAAATCTACGCACAGTTTTGACCATGCCTACGCACATTGCCTAGTGGTAGAATTACGAAACTGCAAATGGTGTTGATCGCTGCACAGGGGAATATTACAATGTTCATTCAATTGTTGCATTACAGTATGTCTGACGGCATTTGGGTCCGCGTAGCCTATGCAATTCCAAAGCACGGTGCATTAGACCTTCCTGGCGTTCATTGCATTTCATTCAGAGTGTAACAATAATTGTTTCACCAGAAGACCTGACAATAATCAGCCTAGTTTAATTGATATGGGTATAAAAGGCACACGTAGGACATGCCATTCAGAACGCAACATGGCCCATCTTGCATTGCTTGAGGATCTGGAAAACCGCGCGCTACGGAGGGAGCGCATGTTTAGGGAGCGTGCAGATTTATTGGCAGAAAGTAGTGAGTGGCTTCTAAGCAGGTTCAGATTTCCAAAACATATATTGCTCGACCTCTGCCGTGAATTGGGGCCATCGATGCGGCATTTCTCAGCCGTCCATGAGCCGAATTCTGCCCACAGTGTTGGATGCGATTATTTCTTTGGCCCCGACATACATTCGATTCCCTTATGGGGGTCCACGCCAGGCAGACATTAAGCGAGGGTTTTTATGGTATCGCGCAGTTCCCCAACGTCATAGGAGCAATAGACTGCACTCACGTCGCACTAAAAGCACCATCACAGCACGAATACAACCTCGTGAATAGGAAGGGGAAGCGCTCCATTAATGTACAGCTTATATGCGACAGTGATATGCTGCTTCTCAATGTCGTTGCCCGATGGCCAAAAAATATTGGCAAAATGTGATTTCCCCTAATGATTTATGATTGCAGACGCGATGCATGTGTGGAGGTGTGGAGCCTGTGTGCGTAATTGGCATAAAGCTGTGCTGTCCGCCGCGTATGATTCTGTATTGCTTCTCATGTGTTTTCGAGATCCGCGCTCTGAGTCAAGCGCAAGCAAGCACGTTCCGGTGGCTTTTAAAGGGAATGTTGGTGCCATATATGGTTACTTGGGGGCGTTCCATGATGCAAATGAGTCTGCTCGTGCCCGCGCAAGGTGAACTGGCAGGTGTGGTATTTATCATTGCAGATTACCTACCAGTGTGCGTACGACCTGTCTAAGAACGTTTGATGAATGCCGATTTTTTTGTACTTGGGCACATTCTAAATTTCACTCCTACGACAGGATTTAGAAGGGATTCTACGCACTAATGATAAATGAGGGCCCAGGTCTGAGTCCAATATTACCCCGAGATTTCTAACTTGATAGTTAGGTTTTAGAGAGAGAGTCTCAAGGTGACTGATAACACTTTCTCTTTGTTTCTGTGGGCCACAGACAATGATTTCAGTTTTGTCTGAGTTTAGCTGGAGGAAATTGTTTTGCATCCACACACTGATCTGTTCGATGCTGTGACACAATGTATCTACAGGCCCGTGTTCTCCCGCCGTCAGTGACACGTAGATCTGAGTGTCATCTGCATAGTTGTGGTAGGACACATTATAGCTGCGTATTAGCTGGCCTAGTGGAAGCATGTACAGCTTGAACAATACAAATATCTCATTTGTAAAAAAAATTGTTTTACAGTAGATGCCATTTGTATCCAAAGCGCCGCTCACCGTATAAACACTGAATTCATAGACTGCAGCTGGTTGCCATCATATTAACAAACTGACTTTCAAACATTCAAACTAACAAAGTAAAACAATGTATAAGATAAGTTTAGTTAGTTAGTTTTTTAACCAGGAATTAGTTAGTTAGATCAAATACTATCATATTATACAAAATAATATTTTGTTTAGCATAGGTTATATTTAGCTGTTCATTTGACTCATAATTCATCAAATGTACCTATTTCTGAATCAGTCATCACACAGATGGGCTTCAGGTTTGTTTATTTCTACGAACAATAATACATTCCAGATTGTACGCTGAGTACAACATAAAAAACACAAAAGTACACGAGGAATAAATTGATCACAGGTCAGTAAATGTAGGACGGGTGAAGACAGCCTGAAACCTTTGCCAATTAAAAAAGCTGAATCAGTAGACACGGCTGTGTCACTGTCACCGGGATCGTACAAACTTGAGCACCTGTGAGCCAACTTGTTGATGGTGTTGAATAGTCAGCTGTGCTGTGTCCTCACACTGACTGCTGAGAAGCAGATCATCCCACCATCTCTCACATAAAACAAGCCTGCACAGGCTGATGCTGTTAAAGCGAAATCAGACTTACCATCAGGGCCTGATTTCATATCTACATGCATGAAAATGTCACATTTAGCTTTTCAGTGATGCTCCGTCTCTGACGGTGAAGGTAGCTCATGTCTTCACTTTCACGTGGTCTGAAAATGATCTAAGAAGAGCCAACAAAACAATGTGGTAAAAAGTTAGCTTTCCAGCACAGAGTCATTGTAAAGGACTCTATGTGTCTCTCAGCTGTACCACTTCAGGTTTGCTCATGCAACAAAGCAGGACGGTTTCTCCTCTCGAATCAAAAGTTTTCCTTTCAGCTCATTCATTTCTTTTTCATGTTTCTTCTGCAGTTCATCCAGTTCGCCTCTGCAATCTTCTTCATCTTGGGGCAACACTTGTTTTAACTTTTTAACTTCTTTTTCTTGTTTCTTCTGCAGTTTGTCCATTTTTTCTTTTTCATTTCTTTCATTGTCCTGCAGAAGCTTTTGTTTGAATTGGTCCAGTTGTTCCTCGTGCCGTTTCTGGAGCTGATCCACTGGCTGCTTCATGTTTTGTTGCTGCTGCTTCAGAAGTTTCAGTTTCAGCTCATTCACTTCTTGGTCCTGTTCTATGGATCGCTTGTCTAATTCTACCCTCGTGTCTTCTTTGTTTAGGTTTGAATATTCCTTTCCAAAATCTTGATTTTCTTCTTTGTGTTTTTTCTTTAACTTCTTGATTTCTTCCATCTGTTCTTTTCTGTTTTCAGCTGACAGGCCTTTTTTAAGGTTCTCCATCTCTTTCCTTTGTGTTTCCTGCATCGATGCTAATTTTTTCCTGTTTTCCTTCTTCTGAGTCAGAAGCCCCAGTATTAAGTCAGCCAGCTCTTCTTTATGTTTGTTTTGCAGTTGATCCAGTTTTTGCTTCAGATCTTTTTCTTTGTGTTCTGACAGATCCTGAGATCTTTTATGTTCCTCCTGCATCTCTTTCTGCAGATTCCTCGCCTCCTCCATGTGTTTTTCTATCTGAGCTGCAAAGTCTCTGTCTTTTGTCTCCATGAATTCATTGAATCTTTCAGCTTCTTTTCTTGCCTCCTCTTCAAACTCCTTCTGGAGCTTTTGAATTTCTTTCTTGTATTTCTCCTCCAACTCCTGCCGCTCCTTCTCTTCCTGTTCTTTTCTTATTCTATCCTCTTCTTTTCTGTTGTGTTCAGATTTTTTTCTTTCACACTCGTATTTTTCTTGGAGCTTTCTGAGCATCTCTTGTTTCTCGAAGTCTTCTTGCATTCGTTTTTCCTTTAATTCGTTTCCTTCCTTCTCCCAGGATTCCTGTTGCGTCCTCATCTCTGTTTTACACTTTGCCAGATCTCTGTCAATCGTTTCCTTTGATTCAGACTCCGTTCTGAGTTTTTCCTCCAGATATTCAATTCTTTGTTGCAGTTCATGGTGTTGGTTTTCTTCCTTTTTCTTCTTCTGCAAGTCTTCTTCAGCTCTCTTTTCTAGTTCTTGCTTCCTCTCTTCAGACAGCCTGTTGATCTCTTCCTGCATTTCTCTGAGTTGTTTGTCTGTCAGTTTTCTCTCGAGTTCAGTTTCTGCTTCTTGTTCTTGCATTCTTCTTTCCATCGCTTGCATTTCTTCTTTGTGTTTTGTTTCAAGTTCCTCCTTCAGACTCTTCATCTCTTCTTCCTTCTCCTTCAGGATCTTCTCCACCTCCTTTTTTATCCCTGCCTCAGCTTCTTGCAGCATCTCATTGGTGTAGAAGCTGCCTCCGTTTTTTTTCACCATGTTGTCGATCTTCATGATCAGCTCGCTGACTTGTGTGTTTTCATGATCTTCACGGTTATTAAACACATGGTATCTTCCTCCACAGTCAGAGATCAGCTTCTTACAGGAATCATCACATTTTTCAGCCATGTATTTTTCGATTGACAGCCCATCATGTTTCAGATCATCTCCTTTTGTGAAAAGAATGATGGTGAACTGGTCTGAATTTTTCCCAAAAACCTTCTTAATGAGTGTTAAAGTCTCCTTGTCCTCTGGTGTGAGTCGACCGATCTGTAACACCAGCAGGAAGACATGTGGTCCTGGAGCCAGAAGACTCATACATTTCACCAACTCCTCACCAACCTGTTCATTGGACAAACTACTGTCGAACAGACCAGGAGTATCAACCACAGCAACATGACGACCGTCCACTTCACTTTGTTCTTTCTGACAGTTCTTTGTGACTGATGTTTGACTCGGCTCAGCTTTGAACTCTTTCCTTCCCAGAATGGTGTTTCCTGAGGAGCTCTTCCCACTGCCGGTCTTCCCGATCAGAACAATCCTGAGACTCTCTGAGCTCTGCTGCTCAGCATCTGTGGAAGAAAACAAAGAGTGAGCTTTAAATGTAGATAATCGTAACAGCTGTAAAGGAATTTTATTATCCTGTTTACTGCATTATAAATCTCACGTGTGTATGCAACATAACTAAGTGTGAAAGCATTGTGTAAGCCTTTAAATGTATCAGCAGCCCCTTTCACACTGAGGAATAACCCACGTTTAATCCGCAAATTATTCCTGAGTTGACCCGGGCTGCCGCGTCAACTCGACTCGCCTTTCGACCCGCGTCGGACCCTAGTCTTTTTGCCGAGCCGAGTTTGATGTGAACACAATCGACGCGGGTCGGACGTGGGCGTGGCGTGACGTGAGGAGTTTAAAAGAGAATGGACAGCTGATTCAGAACAACAACGACAGGTGAGGACAAGTTTCACTCTGTTTTAGCCTACATCAAGTTGGAGACATTTTTTAATATGGCCAACTGGGGAGACAAGGAGGTCCGCGAGCTCCTCAGCCTCCAAGCAGAGGACGTTATTTACCGCCACATTTCGGGGACTATAGTGCTCTTGTATTTTCCGCATATCGTCGCTGTCCGATACAGACAACGTATCTCCATTTTTTTTGATTTTGAGTTTTTTCGACCAATAGAATCTCCAAGTTCATGTCCTTATACCGTACACGTCACGTATGTACATGACCAATGAAAGATTGTGAAATCACGTCACGAGTTTTTCGCGTAAATCCATTTGATGACAAAGCTGTCCGTCATGCCACGTAAGTCCCTCCTCCTCCTCCTCTCCCTTTCCATGGTGCGTGCGTCAAGCTGAAGCGAACGAAAATATTTCTCAGAAATTATTGTTTTAAATATTCACAAACCTCGTGTGTTGTTTAAGGTGATAAACTCTGCTCTGAATGCACCACAGACTGTGGGAATTGAGCCCTCCCCTTCTGTGTGTGAAAACTTTCTGCAATTCTTCAATGCAAAAGTCTCTTCTATCAGAGCACTTATTTCACTTCCTGCTTACGACCCCTCAGTTTTCGTCCCCTGTTCTGCTGTTTTTGAATCCTTTGAACCTGTGACCATCGTTTGTGCAGGAGATTATGGGACATTTAAAGCCATCAGGCTCGCCCAACAACCCTGTTCCTCCTCAACTTTTTAAGGAGGTTTTCCCCACTGTTGGGCCATATTTACTCTGCATCATTAACAGCAGCCTGTCCTCAGGAGTAGTTCCTGTACATTTTAAGCATGCAGTTGTGCAGCCACTGATTAAAAAACCTGGACTGGATCCTACTGCTATGGGTAACTTTAGGCCCATATCTAAACTGTCCTTCGTTTCTAAAATCTTAGAGAAGATTGTCTACTCTCAGCTCATGGACTTTTTAAATAAACAAAATGTTCTTGAAATTTTCCAATCTGGTTTTAAAACATTTCACTGCACAGAATCAGCGCTTTTAAGAGTTTTTAACGACGTCTTTTTAGCTACTGACTCTGGTCACTGTGTAATCCTTGTGCTTTTAGACCTAACTGCTGCATTTGATACAGTGGACCATGACATCCTGATTAATTGCTTGGAGCAGTGGGTGGGCATCAGGGGCTCGGCGTTGGAATGGTTCAGGTCCTATTTGTCGCATCGGACATTCTGTGTCAGCCTTGGTGACTCCATATCTTCCACTGCTCCTCTCCCATGTGGGGTTCCACAGGGTTCAGTGCTAGGCCCTCTTTTATTTTCTTTGTATCTTCTCCCACTGGGTTCCATTCTCAGGAAGCACGGCATTTTATATTCCACTGTTATGCTGATGACAGCCAGATTTATGTACCGCTTAAAAAGGCTGATTCTTTCTCCCCCAAGACTTTGTTAAACTGTTTAGAGGATTTCAAGGCCTGGATGGCTCTAAACTTTTCAAATTTAAATGAAAAAAAGACTGCAATAATGGTGTTTGGTGGCACCTCTGTGACCCCCTCAGTCGATTTGGGTTTCTTAGCACAGTATGCCAAACCCATACTCAATGATCTGGGGGTAAAAGTAGACTCAGATCTTAAGTTCGACTGCCAGATTAAAGCTGTGGTGAAAGCAAGTTTTTTCCAGTTGAGACAGTTGGCAAAAATAAAACCTTTTCTGCACAGACAGCACCTTGAAGCAGTAATTCACGCCTTTGTGACCACACGGCTGGATTACTGCAACGCACTATATATGGGGGTTAGTGGGTCCTCCATCGCACGTCTCCAACTACAGAACGCAGCTGCGCGTCTTTTAACTGGCACAAGAAAGTTTGAGCACATTTCACTGATTTTAGCCACACTCCACTGGCTACCTGTCCATTTTAGAATTTATTTTAAAATTCTTTTATTTGCTTTTAAATCCCTAAATGGTCTTGCCCCCATGTACCTCTCTGAACTCCTGCACCCCTACACACCCAGCCGATCCCTCAGGTCAGCTGACCAGCTGCTCCTGAGGGTTCCCAAAACCAGGCTGAAGCTCAGAGGGGACCGAGCATTCTCGGTTGCAGCTCCCAAATTGTGGAATGACCTGCCACTGCACATTAGACAGGCCTCCTCACTGTCTAACTTTAAAACTCTTCTTAAAACGCACCTCTTTTCCTTGGCTTTTAATACTACGTAGGCTGTTGATTTTATGTTCACAGATATTTTATTTGGGGTGGGGTTGTCAGTCTATTTATTTATTATGTTTTATTGTATTTATTTTATTGTACAGCACTTTGGAAACCTTTGTGTTTATTTAAACTGTGCTTTATAAATAAAGTGGATTGGATTGGATTGGATTGTCACAAAAGTAGCGTCTCCAAAAGGCCAGCTTTCACCACAGATAGCGAGCTAGCTATCTAGCTTGCTAAGGCCTGGTGAAAATAACACCGGTCTCGTTTAGATTTAGTCCTTACTCACACTTATCAAATTACTTTGTGTAATATTCGTGGATTAAAGTTTTCTGTTACTGTGACAGATTTCCGTCAACTGTCAATTTACTTTCCATCAGCTGAACTCAAATGGGATATCAGTGCTGATCGGAGACTGGGGGGCGAGAGGTGGTGACTGGTAGTGTTTACTTGTTTTAATCTGTTCTAGGTACAACATTGATGGCAGCATGGAGTACAAATTGCTCCACTCCGATCCCTGGCAGCCCTAATCCGTCCCATCGCTGAGGAAACCATGCCTCATGTGGTGCAATTGTTGAAAGTGTTTTTATACTTTGAAATATCCACATGTGAATGTTGTTTTGATGTTTTCTTAATAAAATGTAGGCAATTTATTTTATGAATGGAATGTCTAGCCTTAGTTTTTTCTTAAGCAATGTAATTGTGTTCAAGATAATGTAGCCAAACTTGTTTGATTGCCATCAACCAAGTGTTTAATGTCAGCCTGTTTTACCTTTTTACACAATGTGTTAGCAGTGTTGACCCTAATTTCTTGCTCGCTTTATTCACATGAAGTACAAATTATTCAACTCTGAATTTCCTGATGCAATTTCAATGTTACTCGTCTTGCAATAAGCGCAAAATAAATTACGGAGAGTCAGTTTAAAATTGCTAATGCCTTGACGTACGTTGACAGTGCCAAGGTTACTCGTCTTGCAGTACGAGCTAAATAAACGTTTCTTTGATTGTCCTGGACATAACTTTAGTCTAACTCTAAACCAGTCGATAGAAACATTTTTCATCCTGATGTCTGAAACCCAGGAGTGCCGAAAATCACGGTGAGTCAGTTTAAAATTGTCAATGCGGACGGCGCGCCTTTCCGTTATCCAAGTGCAGTGCATAAAAGCACATATTAGCGACCACCTTTGATTTTTTTTTAAAGTATATTTTAGCAAAATGATGATTATATTCCCACGCTACAATAGGCTACATGTAGGCCTATGACAGATTGATTTGTCATATCACACAGCGCAGCTTGACTACTTTGGAATACCGTGTTTTCATCAGGGGAAATGGATGTTATGGTTATACGTGTTTTTAATCGGACAGAAACAGTATCGGATGTGCACGTATATCCTTTTATACTCTATTTAGGTACAGTGACGATTAAATTACCACACCAACAAGAATATGATGCCAATTAAAGGCATTAAACCAAGTATGGCAACGCTGACCTCCACTGTTGTGGAGTTTCGCTGTTTTTTTCACCTCCTGAAAAGTAGCGTTTTTGGACATACGTGTTCTGCATCGGACAGCGACGATATGTTCTTCAGCGGCATCCCACGTTGTAACCATACACACCCCGTAAAATAACATCTCTATGAACTGCATATACAATTGCAAAAACAAGTCCTCAAGGTGTATTTAACCCTACCTCTGACGCAGTGCTTGTGCCTACGTCATTGTACACGCCCAGCATTTTCTGTGTTTCATGTGACGCTCTGCCACTAGGCAACGCCCCCTGAACTCGGCTTCAGGCGACACGGATCACCAACATGCCAAGCGTTCACATTGCTCGACACGGGTCGAAGGTGCAATTTGGACCCACTAAAGTAGCGGGTTGCGGTGTGAAAGGGGCTATAATCAGTATGGAACATATGTCTTCATGGTGTGAACTGTCTTTGGCCGACCTGGAAAGGCATGAGATGTAACGACTTTCATTACTCTCATCTACTATCACATGCACACACATCCTGTTTGCAACAGCTACAGAAAAGTCCATTCCGAGGAGCAGTTGTGCTGATTAGCAGATGTGGGACGCGCCCTGCAGTCACACTATAAAAGACCAGCATTGAGCCCACTTGAGCTAGAGATCTCTCTGCATGCTCAGTAATGAACATGTATCTGTGTGTTTAATAAATCTATGAATGCTGCAACGACTTTGTTAAATTCTTCTGCCGTGCATTGAAAATTCCTCAACACAGCTGAGCAGCAGCTTATACCCAACGAGTTTTTAAAGACTAATTATATAAAAGAAGAGCTTACCAGGGACTGTGTTTTGTGTCTTCAGGTCTGAAAGTTCAGCCTGTAGTCTGCTGATGTTTTTCTCCTGTTGTATGATTTTATCCATCTGGGCATGTGTAAACGTTTCTGATGTGTAGCTGTTTGGTTTCTTCTCTGACTGTCTCATCTTTTGCACAGCCTCCAGCAGCTCTGGGATCTGCTGCCTGTCTTTGATGTTCAGAACAACAGATCTTCCTCCACAGCTCTGACGGAGCTCCTGGATATCTTTGTCACCTCTTATAAAGTCAACAACAGCTGGAGCTGTAGGATCTGACTCCACAGTGAACAGAATCATGGTGAAGTCATTGACTCGAGGGCTGAATGTGTCCTGGATGGTCTGTAACTCTGCCTTGTCTTCATCAGTGAGGGGACCCACAGGGAGGACCAGGATGAAGGCATGGACGCCCTCAGGATCACAGAGGGAGACGCACCTGAGTGATTCCTCCATCACTGCCTCCAGAGGTTTCCCACACAAGGCAGGCAGCTCCACCAGAGAAACCCGACGTCCACACACCTCTGCCTGATGTTTAACACACTCTGATGAGTTGGAGCCTGAATGGAGCTGCGTCTGACCTAAAATGGCCTTGGCTGCTGAAGTCTTCCCTGCTCCTCTCCTCCCACACAGAACCAGGTTTAAAGATGGTTTCCTGTGATCCTGCACTATGTTCTCAATCTTCTCCATTAGCTGCTGATGGTTATTCTCAGACATTTGATACTTTTTTCCGCCACATTCATTCAGGAGCTGATTGATATTTGCTTCACTCTTCTTTTCTGTCAGGATGACCATTGAGTATTTAAAGGCATCTTCACCAAACAAACTCAGGATGAACTTCAGTCTTTCTTTCCTCTTCTCATTAAACTCAGAAGGCTCCACTACCAGCAGCAGAACATTTGGCCCAGGGAAGCAGAGACCCATGCACCTCTTCACTTCCTTTCTCACCATCTTTTCAGACAGACTGAACATATCTAGAGTTTTCACGACGATAATAGAATCTTCTTTCCACTCTCCACAGGTGGCCACGCAGTGTTTTACAGGGAGAAATTTCTGAAAATGAGAATCTGGATTCTTTAGGATGAAGTTGACAAGTTTTGCCTTTTTGTCCTCATTTTTCCCCACGAGTACGATCCTGAGAGCACACACTGGAATGAAAAAGATGACAACAGAGTTAGTGTAACAGGTAAAGGGCTCTGATTCACGACTCTTACACATCACAGCTTGGATGATTTCCCAAACAGAACTCTGTCAGATTCTGTCTTAGGAAGGTTTTGTCACATTAAGGCTGAATTCATGCGGTCGTGTTTCCGCTACTCATTCACTGTGAATTGACTGATGCCGTGTGTTACTGAACTGAAATCTGGGTCGGTTGCCTTGCTTTGTCAGCTAAGCTTGCAGTTGAGAACATTTCCACTTTTCAAATTGCCTGACGAATGATGTGCCTGATCATGACGCTGATTGTTGATGCAGTTACAAGCATCAGGCCAGCCCACCATTGACTGTTAAAGTGTTTTGTCTGTGTGAATCCTGCTTTAAGCTGGTATTTGCAGTTAATGGTGAGATGCAATTTGTGACCTGAGTTTTAAGTTTGTAAGAAGACATTGACCTTAGTTACAGCAGATACGTTTCTTCTTAGATCTGCATATAATGGGAAGAAGGGCTCGTATAGTTGTGTGGTTTAGTTTCTAACTGACTAATCAGTATGCTGTGATCAGCAGGGTCAGACTTGTACAGTGCAGCTGCTTCAAACTCAACAACAAGGTGTTAAATCCTGCAGCAGTAACAGGAATCAGTGTTTGTGAACGCCACAATGGAAGCTCAATTGTTTAAATGTTGCTCTGTTCCATATTCATTACTGTAGGTGTTATGGTGCCAGTTCAAATTGATCTGTCCTGGTACTGAATAGCATTTTGTTATCTTAAATGCTCTTTGTGTGCACTCTTATCTGTATCATGTTTGGAGGGTAATTCTTTTATAGAGTGAAATATTGGCTACAAACGTGTGTTACACAATTCACAAATGAATACAACAACTTGTGAGTAACTCTGGGTACTTGTTCAAACTGCACAAATACCAAACAAAGTGAAATAATTCTACACATGTACACTTTAAAAACTGTGCATACACATACGTGTGCGCACATGTCCTGATGCACAAAGACCAGGTTACATTTGGAAATGTATCAGCTTTCCTGTGCATGTGGACTTTGGATTCTCCTCACAGCTCCTCACAGATCCAGAAACACATGCTGCGTTTAGGTGCCGGTGGAAAGCTGGGTCATCTGGAGTTTAATCAGATTCCAGTGTTATTTCACTCTTCAGTTAACTCGAAGTGGGGGAAACGCAGGGGTGAGAGTAGTTTTCATTTCTTACCGGTGCTACAATGTCCGGTGTGTCCCTCACTGTATTATTTTTTAACTCCGTTTTACAGGGGGGGGGGGGGTGTTCAGAGGCGATTCACACCAATTTCATGACTTTTTAATATTCTTAACTACTTCACATTCTTGTGGGCCTACCTAAGTGTTCTATGTGAAAAAATGACAATACAAAATATTTCAGTTTGTAAATGTTTAACTGTGAGTACTTTATTTTCAGTACATTTGGAACTGGACTGAAAAATGCAAAAATGATGGAGAAAAACAAAAAAAATATTTAAAAAAAATCAAAGTAGGCCTAATTGTCTTTTTCAGGGTGCTGGTGAGCCATTCCACATGAAAACACGTGATAATGTAAATATTACAGGGAGTGAGAGGGCTCATATGAATACTTTTTAGGGTGTCAGGAAAACGCGTGCTTACTTTACAAAGCATGCTCACATTTAAATCACAAGCTTACGGTCCTGTAGCTCACTAAAGCGGACACAGGCCTGCGCTCTATGCTCAGCTGTGCCCCGTTACAAACAGCGTGAACAGCCTATTTGAAGAAGAGTAATTTATTATTTGTCCGAGTAGAAGACATGTCTCAGTATGCCAATCAATCACAAAAACATGCAGTTTTTGAAAAGCCGATTTAACATTTCGCTGATACAGTTTTAAAGACGAGAGTCGAGACGACTTCATTCACTAGAACTAACTGCGGAGCGAGCGCGGGCAGGAGATGGAAACAAATGGAACGCAAGCTCCAGAAAGGCACCAACAGAAAGACCAAAATATATGGGACATTTGCAGACGTTTTGAAAACTGATTACCATAGGCTACTGGATGGCTTTCCCATTAGTAAAATTTAGTACCATTATTTCCAAATATGTTTTGTTGGGGTCTGAATAGGGGTGGATTTGAAAGCGTCAGTCGATGCAATTGGAAGCTGGCGCACGCCGGAGATCCTTTGACTATTTTAAGCAAGCCAAGCTGTTATCTTCATCGGAGCTGGTCAAAAATAACATATTGTGGGTAGCCTAGATATGTTTTCTTCTTAAAAGGCGAGCGTTACTGCATTTTTTGTATTTTTTTTTTTTTTTGTATTCAGCATAATAAACCCTTATCAAATCTTACCGGTGCGCTGCACCGCCCCCAAATCTTTTACAGGAACGCAGCACCGCCTCGCACCAGCTTACTTTCAAGGCTGGGGAAACGTTTTTCCGTGGAGACAGAAGTAGGTAAGCAAATACTACATATGTATTCATCATGATGGTCAGACGAGTTCAGTACCGCTTTGGACCCATAGCCAACACTGTGTACACTGACCAGAGATAATCTCTGCGTCTCTTAAATCTGAGATAGTAGCGTGACAAATGAATTTATGTCTATATCTATGTCTGTCTCCACAGAAAACATATTTTCCACTTGAGATAACTATACAGGGAAATAATTCTCAAATCCAGTTAAAATACAAATAGCCCAGCTTTCCATCAGCACTTAAATGCAGCATCTGTGAGGAGTTGTGGGGCGTGTAAATAGTCTCTAAAACCCACAAGCAAACTGATCTGTGTGCAATGGAATGTGATCTGTTAGGACATGCGTGCACATGCTTTTAACAACGCGTACGCACAGGAAGCTTTTTTAACATGAAAATGACTGTTTCTGTGCGGTTGCAGGTAAAATGTAAAATTAATGCTTGTGCAGTTTGTAACGTGTGAGCTGATTTCACACGTCTTCAAATTACTACGTGTTTGTGGGTTACTCAAACTGTTGAACACGTTTGTAACAACCATGAAACTGATTTCACTCCATAATTCTTGGTTACTCAGGCTAATATCCTGATATCCCTGCACCGTTGCCGATGCACCACAGCTGTTACACTCTCCAATGCGTTTGTACTTGAGAGACATTTAAGCCAGAGAAACAGGTCAAATTTTGGAAAACTTTCTTGAAAGGATGTTTCAGTTCTTTTGGAGTTGGGCTGTGTGATGTCACCTTGCTTACTAACAGCAGTCTGAGCGCTCTCTGACTGCAGAATCAGAGGGTTTTTCTGGCACAGCTGAGCCACAATAACTCAAGCATCAAAACTTCATTTGAGCTACATTGTAGAGTTTTTCCTCTGCATTCAGGCTTAAATAGTTTTAGACCGTAAAAATGTGCTCTTATGACCTACTTCTCTGGGTAGCTTTAGCTTCTCCAAACTCTTTGACTGCTGTTTACTGCAGCTTCCAGTGACTACAACTCATCCTTAAAGAAACTTTAACATTAAAGGACTCAGTGAGTAAATCAAGGTGATCCACTGGCATTCACAACTGTGTTTTTATTCCTCTGGAAGGACCTATTCAAAACCAAAAAACAGTCATAACACTGTGCAGAGTCACTAAACTGGCTCAGGATGCACAAACCGAGTCACTACATCCAACACACTGGTCAGTGCTCATGAGTTTCCAGTGTCTTACCTTTAATCGGATCCTTGTTGATTGTGACACTTTGTTCATGTGTCAGGCTTTGGTGACCACATCGTACAACAGATGGCATGGTTTTAAACACGTGATTCCCATTGTTCTGCTTCACTATTTTGCCAATGGCAGTTAACAGCTCTCGTTGATTTTCAAGGTTCCTCTGCCACAAAATCTTGTGTCTACATAGTTTGGCAATGTCGTCCAGCTGTGGATATTGCATCTGTCTTTGAACAGAACCTGAACTCTCATTTCGTAGAGTTGGAACCAGCACCAGCGAGTGATGGACAGCTTTGCCACTGAAGTCTCCAAGGATTGACTGTAGCCTCTTTGTTTGTTGGTCGGTGAAGTGTTCAGGCTGCAGAACCAGCAGGAACACATGTGGCCCAGGAGCACAGAGTGCCACACAGTTTCGATTAAACTCTCTCAGTTTGTCATCAGAAATGTCAGGATGAAGCATATCTGGGGTGTTGATGAGAATTATATGTTTTTCCTTCAACTGTCCTCTGACTGTCTGACAACAGCTTGGTTCTTCTTCAGTGTTAAACTCTGTGGTTCCCAGTATGAGGTTCCCCACTGAACTCCTCTCAGTCCAGCTGTTCCCCAGCAGAACAACCCTCAGCTCAGACACTGGAAACAAAAAGTTCAACTATTTAAGTGGTAATCATTGTTAGCACAATAACTTTGTTATGCTGTAAATCTTTTCGGGGGTACTGGAGAGGAGGATCCGCCGGATAGTCGAATCTCGGATTCAGGAGGTGCAGTGTGGTTTTCGTCCTGGCCGTGGAACAGTGGACCAGCTCTATACCCTCCGCAGGATCCTGGAGGGAGCATGGGAGTTCGCCCAACCGGTCTACATGTGTTTTGTGGACTTGGAGAAGGCGTTCGACCGTGTCCCTCGGGAACTCTTGTGGGGGGTGCTCCGGGAGTATGGAGTGCCGGACTCCTTGATATGGGCTGTTCGGTCTCTGTATGACCGGTGTCAGAGTTTGGTCCGCATTGCCGGCAGTAAGTCGGACATGTTTCCTGTGAGGGTTGGACTCCGTCAGGGCTGCCCTTTGTCACCGATTCTGTTCATAATTTTTATGGACAGAATTTCTAGGCGCAGCCAGGGCGTTGAGGGGGTCCGGTTTGGCGACCTCAGAATTGGGTCTCTGCTTTTTGCGGACGATTTGGTTCTGTTGGCGTCGTCGGGCCGTGACCTTCAGCTCTCACTGGAGCGGTTCGCAGCCGAGTGTGAAGCGGCTGGGATGACCATCAGCACCTCCAAATCCGAGACCATGGTCCTCGGCCGGAAAAGGGTGGAATGCTCTCTCCGGGTCGGGAATGAGATCCTTCCCCAAGTGGAGGAGTTCAAGTATCTCGGGGTCTTGTTCACGAGTGAGGGTCGAATGGAGCAGGAGATTGACAGACGGATCGGTGCGGCGTCTGCAGTGATGCGGGCTCTGCACCGGCCCGTCGTGGTGAAGAAGGAGCTGAGCCAGAAGGCCAAGCTCTCGATTTACCGGTCAATCTATGTTCCTATCCTCACCTATGGTCACGAGCTGTGGGTAGTGACCGAAAGAACGAGATCGCGAATACAAGCGGCCGAAATGAGTTTCCTCCGCAGGGTGTCTGGGCTCTCCCTTAGAGATAGGGTGAGAAGCTCGGTCATCCGGGAGGGGCTCGGAGTAGAACCGCTGCTCCTCCGCATCGAGAGGAGTCAGATGAGGTGGCTCGGGCATCTAGTGAGAATGCCTCCTGGACGCCTCCCCGGTGAGGTGTTCCGGGCCCGTCCCACGGGGAGGAGGCCCCGGGGAAGACCCAGGACACGATGGAGAGACTATGTTTCTCGGCTGGCCTGGGAACGCCTCGGGGTCCCCCCAGAAGAGCTGGAGGAAGTGGCCGGGGACAGGGACGTCTGGGTCTCTTTGCTCAAGCTGCTGCCCCCGCGACCCGATCCCCGGACCAGCGGAAGATGATGGATGGATGGATGGATGCTGTAAATCATTTATGATCCCAGTCTTATTTACAGCAGTCAATTCTTAGTCCTCCAAACTTTCTGCTCTTCTCTTCTACCTTTTTGGCTTGTATGGAAATGTCACCCACCGTAACCACATGGACAATGACTTAAGTTACTGTGACTGCTTTAAAATCTGCATATGAAAGTACACTCGGTCATTACACAGTTGAGTTTTAATCAGTAAAGAAAGACTTAATGCAGCCTGAAAGATGGACTTCAGGGAGTATTTGGAGTTGAAAAACTGCTTTCACCAGCTAAACAAGTAGTGTAATAACTATAAAATCATTTTAACTCTCTGGAAAAGAACAGCCACAATTAACTGTGAATAATCAAACACTTGATTCAGTTTTAGTTTCTTAAGTTTGACTTACTGGATGGAGGCAGAAATTCATAGCTGCTGCTGCGCTTCAGAGGATGATCTGCAACTACACATAACCAGAAATAGGTTTCAGTGATGGTTTTCTTACATTTAAAAGTAAAATACTATTCCAAATTACTTCTGTGCATTACGTTTTTGATGATCCAGTCTAAAATTCCAGGCATTTATCAGCTTTAAAAGAAACTTGGTATCATTATGGCAGAAATGCCTTCATTGGGAAGCTTTTGTACCAAATAATCCAAATTCCCTGACAAAGGTGAGGTGAGAACTGTACTTTTAACAAAGCTGATGCAGGATTTTAAAACAAGTTGTAGAAAGCAAGACAGGAACTTTTTAATTTGCTCATCTAATACTGTTTCCTATTTGTTTTTGTGATACCAACCATGGAATCACTGAATCTGAAAATTACTGTGGTTGAAAGTTTGCACCTGA
Source organism: Odontesthes bonariensis (assembly GCF_027942865.1). NCBI lineage: Eukaryota > Metazoa > Chordata > Actinopteri > Atheriniformes > Atherinopsidae > Odontesthes > Odontesthes bonariensis. The sequence continues at coordinate 2,825,773 of NC_134511.1, forward strand.
CTTTTCTCACTACATGTTCTTATAAGCTCTTCTTTTTGTATTTACAGTGTTGTTGAAGGTAGAGTTTGACTCACAGTTGGGGCGTGTAAAGTCAGGGCTGCCACTTCGTTGGGATTCTAAGTCCTCATTGCCTGTAAAACCATGGTTTCCATGAGTACACCTCACACATATTCAAAAAGCTGAAGATTTTAAAAGACATTTAACTGTAGAAAATAGACGGAAAACATCTAAAATTTCAAGCAAACTCGAGGCACATTAGTTTAACTGCCAATGTAACACAGAGCGTTTGTGGAGTGTTGAAGCAGCATTCAGATGACACTCAAATGCATTTGATTGACGCTTCAGGCTTGATTAACTAAATCAGCATGTAGCCTACTCATAGTTAATCTGATATAAACATGACTCCTGTTCCTCTGTTCAGCTGAGCTGAAAGTTCACCGCATGGTATTTGTACAGCATAGCAGATACGTTCAGTCTGTGCTGCTATGTGGGGAATGTCAAAAATACGGAAAACCACCTCGAACGATGGCTACCCCTGTTTGGGGTCAGAGGTGTGACCAGAATGGCATGTGTGGGGGGGCAGTTAGCTTATGTGGGGGGTCAGAAAACAATACCTGAAATAAATCGGTAGAAAACCACTACTACAACTTCAAGCATAATAATAATAATTAAATTCGGTAATGAAAATATGGTCACACTAGCATAAATCATGACCGTCAGTTTTGTTTACAGTGTGCAATTTTTTCCAGGACTTTAGGATGCAATAGCTTTTGTTTAACATGCTCCACATTCTCCATTGAGGGTTTAAATTCAAGTAGATACTTGGGGCAAGACATCCAGCCAACTCCAGCTTTTTATTACCTTCATTAAGTCTACATTTCAGATCATTATATACAACAAAAACATCCGAAAATGTGAAAATCGCCTTTTTTTTTCAGCAGCAAGGGGTTAAGGTTACGGAGGGGGGGAAACACGATAACAAAAAAATAAATAAAGTTATAAACATTAGCCCCCCCGTAGGCACGCCCCTGTTTGGGGTGTTTGTTGGTCCTTTAGCTTTGCCCCGCCTTGGAAAAGACAGAAGTCACAGTGGACAGAAAGTAAAATGCACAGGTATATTGATCTTGTTCTTCACCGCAGCAAAAGCCTAAGTGGAGGTATGTGGTAACTGCCGTTTGTTTGTCTGTTTGTCAGCAAGATTATTCCAAAACGAGAGATGGTGAAATTCTCTGAATTCAGGGGAAAAGGAGCTTCGGTGCTTCTTTTATCTTCAACCAGGAAACACTGAAGCATCCTTTACGAAAGAGATTCCTGCGACTTTCAGAGGGATGAGATTCACGTAAATGAAAAGGAGAAAATGAGGGTGACTGTGAGAGGACAATGATGGATATATATTTCTACCTATGATGAAGTAATGTTTTCTATATATATATATATTATTAACACAGCTCAGGTTTCACAGATGCATAATAACAGCAGATTTAAGGTTAATGTTGTCAGAATCTCTTTGCAGTCTGGTCATCTTATCCAGAGTCCTTCCACCTTCCCTTAAAGGGACAGTTCGCCTCTTTTGACATGAAGCTGTATAACATCCCATATCAGCAACATCATTTATGAACATCTTCTTACCCCCTGCTGCGTCCTGTGAGCAGAGTTCCAGCCTCGTTTTGGTGTTGATGAAGGTAGTCCGGCTAGTTGGCTGGGGTTTAAAAAATAAAGCGTCTTGTTTCTCAAAATAATATGCGTTCAACAGAGTAATACATTTGCATCACAAAATCGTTCTCCAGGAAAAAGTCAGACCTCACAATCGCTTGGCCCTATTTTCTCTCCCTTCGTATCACTGCCTGCTGCCACCTGCCGACAGCCGCGCCTGTTACGGTGTTTGCTGCTCGGTCTGCACTTCGGTCCTCTCGGTCTGCACAGCAGGCAGTGATACGAAGGGAGAGAAAATAGGGCCAAGCGATTGTGAGGTCTGACTTTTTCCTGTAGAACCATTTTGTGATGCAAATGTATTACTCTGTTGAACGCATATTGTTCTGAGAAGCAAAACGCTTTATTTTTTAAACCCCAGCCAACTAGCCGGACTACCTTCATCAACACCAAAACGAGGCTGGAACTCTGCTCACAGGACGCAGCAGGGGGTAAGAAGATGTTCATAAATGATGTTGTTGATATGGGATGTCATACAGCTTCATGTCAGAAGAGCCGAACTATCCCTTTAACCCCATAACATTTGCTGATGAGATCAAGGAAAAGTGCAGAGTAAAAGAGGACATGAGGAAATCTGAAGAAGATAAATATTATCTTACTGTAGCCCAGAGGAACGTGCACGGGTATATCTTCATAGTCTGTGCAGTGATTTAATCATTATGCTTTTCTTGTTTATAAAATGCTTACTGAGAGACCAAAGTGTCAAAGCTTTTTATCGGCACCATAACACACAATATTCAGCTGTTTTACGTGAGTGAACAAGGGCCAGTCACTGAAACAAGCTGAATCATGGGACAATCCTTTGGGCATGTTTCCATCTAATCCTTTATAGATACAATCAGAAGTTTAGAAACATGTTTTAACTTTGGGTTTTGTGTTAAACCTTATCTGATCCTAAATGAAACAGTCTGAGTTCTGGTTAGTTTTGCTGTGTGGTAGAGCTGAGTCTGTCTGTCCTGCTGCTGTCAGAGTTAACACGCTGTGTGTTGGGTGAAACATGTGGGCAGTCAGAGAAGACAGAGAGTTATCCAGACAAACAGAGTCTGCCTGAACTCACCAGGTTCTGCAGCTGCCATGATGTCGCTTCTGAGACCCCAGAGACTGGACAGAAGGATGAACACACTTCAGCTTCTCTGGAACTAAACTTTTACTCACTCACACGCAAACAAATGTATATTTAGTGAGTGTTACTTTGATGCACCTCAGCAGTTGTATAAAATTCTCTCTCTGACTGGCGGTTCAGAGCGCTGCCCTCGTCTTATGTCTGTGTTTTACCTCCTCGGTCCTTATCTTCTCCTGCATGCGTGGCAGCTCAGACCAGAGGTGAGAACAAAGGCATGATCAGAGCCATCTGTCAGCAACCCTGAAACAAAATCACATCACAAGGACGTGGTTCTCCAGTTAAGGTTAGTTTCACAGGATGGAAAATGTAACCAGAGGGATTTCATTTGTTTTTTTGCTTCCTGGTTTTCACCCAGGCAGCCCGGGTTCGACTCTTGTAAGAGACCCTGGGTCTCAATGAGATTTTACCTGTATAAATAAAGGTCAATAAAAAATAAAAAATTAGATATTCATTTAAATAGTTTTCACATTTTAATTAAAATTCTAGAAATATTTTGTGTTCAATTAGTGGAAGAATGCATTGTTCCTCAGGCTGCTCTGTAAATCCCTGATATAGCTACTATTCATCCCACAATTAATGGATATGAAGGATGTGGAACGCACTTATTGTAAGTCGCTTTGGATAAAAGATGACCGTAATGTAATGTAATACTTTCATGATTTAAATCTGTACCGATCTCTCTTCCTGCTTTTTTAACCGAGGGGATCTAAAATGGCGGATAAGTCTTATAAGCTCTTTATCGACCTTTATTGAACAGTTAAAACTCTGATTTGCCCAGAAAAAAATTGACCGGACCTTCATTTTTAAAATAATTTCTGCGCAGTTTTTCTAAAATGAGAAACTTAAAACTGGTTGTTCGTTTCTCATCATGACATGCTTCTCACTTCAGCGCGCCTCAACTAAAGTCCGCCGATTTCTGTTTAAAGCAGCACGAGCTCATTTACTGACCAGAAACTCACCAATCAGTGACCACTGTGACGCAAATGTGTCCATTTAGCGACAGATTGTAGATGAAATCCTCCATTAAGCCAGAGTTTGGTGAAACGCAACAGCTCTCACATGCCAACACATGAAACTGAAAGTAAACGCCCACAGAATAAATAAAATGGAGAAATTCAGAGGTGAACATGGTCATATCTGTGCAGAGACAACATGAAGGTGGAAATTAAAATTCCATGTGAACTGCATCAGAGAACAAGTCGAATCTCTGAAACTAACTTATATACTTATATACTACAATACAAAGCCAGGGGTCACGTAATACAAAACAGTGATACATTATTTCATAAAAATATTATATAAAGTGCATAGTTCAGTGGTTTTGATGGCTTTTCTATTCATAGAGTTTTGGATTGTTGTCATACTGCTTGAGCTCCTTCTCAAAAATGAAAAAAGATGGTTTGTGATTACAGAATTTGGATTTGAAATAATTATCTGAAATCCCATTTAGTCCATAACCACAAACTCGAAAAGTATGGCACCACAACCAACCTGACCAGGGAGGAACGTTACAGACCAGTTATGGAGGGCATTAATCAGGGAAGCAACAAAGAGAACAGCATCCCCACAGTGAAGCATGGTGGTGGCAGCATCATGCTGGGGGATTGTTTTTCATCTGGCTATTGGTCAGCGTTGGGGGATTGATGGATGGTGCTAAATACAGAGAAGAAACAAGAGGACAAGTCTTCCAGAGACCTGAGACTGGGACGGGGGTTCACCTTCCAGCAGGAGGTGGCCCTCAGCATGCTGCTACAGCAGCACTCCAACAGTTTAAAAGGAAACGTTTAAATGTGTCGGAATGACCCATCAAAGCCCAGACCTCAATCCACCTGTTATATGACTAAAAGGCTGCTGAACACCAGCAGAACCCAACACGAATGCAGTTTCTATACATTTTGTTTTCAATTCTTTATACGATTTATTCTCGCTTCATGTCACTTAATCAGTTTGGACAATTTCAGATTTTTTGGGGGGGTTTTAACCCCCCACCACCAAAAAAATCGAATTAAATACAGTTACATTACAGGTTGTAGTGCAAAAAAATAGGAAGAACTTTTCCTCTGTATGGTTTTTATAGGTATAAGTTCCATATTTAGATGTTTCTATTCTCAGTGTAAATGTGTTTAATTTAGCATCATTCACTTTGTGTTGCTGTCATTACAGTGTCTGAGCTCAACATTGTTCTGTTGGGAAACAGCTGCTCTGAGAGGGAAAAGGTGACAGACTTCATAAAGAGTGCATCTGACGGGCAACGTGAGCGTGACGTCAGAGGTTGTCGGAGATTTGATTTCCAAGTGAAGGGGGAAGAAATATTTGCCATCAACCCCCCAAATCTGACATCAAATCTGAGTCCTGACATCTCCCAAAAGGAAATAGAAGAACATGTAGAAACCAGTCTGAGTCTCAGTGAGCCTGGACCCCACGTGTTGCTGCTGGTTCTGCAGCCTGAAGACCTCACAGAGGATCAGAAAGAGAAGCTCTGCGGAATCCTTAAACTCTTCGGCGATCCACCATTTGATCATTCGCTGGTACTGATATCAACACCAAGAGAAGAGAAGCCAGGATTCATGGAAGAGTACAGGCAGCGTCCGGCCCTAAAGGACATGATCAAAATGTGTAGCTACAGATATTTGTGGTTTAAAAACCTTGAAGTGCCAGAGCTGTTGGCACGAATAGGTCAGATTGTAAAAGAGAACAGAGGAGAGCATCTGAAACGTTAAGGATCTGTCTTCTGGTTTCAGTAAAACATCTCATCTTTACAGCCGATGAGAAGAAGAATTCTAATTCTTAGAATTTAACAATAATTCTGCTGAAAAGAGGAGATTCACGAGAACAGGCTGAGCTTCTGGTTTAAGAAAACACTTGTTTTATAACTTTGATTAATGCATCTATTTAATTTTCAGAAAACATATATTTACTTTGAGGTTTACTGTCATTTTTCGTATTTTTTTGTGACATAATGTCACTTTTTTAATTTAGTGAATGTATTTCCATCATGCTTTAATCATGTAAACAAACAAATACAATTTATTATGATTTTTCCTAAATGTAAATTTGAGTTATTAGTTGGACAGTAAATAAAGTTACAGCTACTTCTAAACTAATCAAAGAAAAAGTTGCTGCATTTTTTATTAGTGATAATAACAATAACAGTTTATTAGTTATACGTTTTAATGAGGTAAATGAACATTTACAGATGATAATTTGACATCTCTTGATGATCTTGACATACCACACAAAGGTTAAAATAAGCAAAGTCAGTCCGGAACATTGAATCAACTTAACATCAAACACTAATAAAAGTGTCTGTGATGAGGCGTAGAAACATCGATATCTGACCAAGAAGCACAGAGATGGAGTGCAGTGCAAGGTTTAAAAAACCAGAAGCTGCTCTGGATTCAGCCGGATGAACAGAGAATCTTCAAAGCGCTCACCCTCTTTGTCTGCCACAGGTCATGAAATGTGCAGGTGAGTAGAGTGAGACCACTCCTCCTGTGTCAGTTAAAGACAGGAACACGACCAGCTGTGCTGCCCCAACACATGAACACACAGAAACACCCACTGTGACTCCTACAGAGTGAAAGAGAAACAGTTTGTGAGGTGAAAAATGTCATATTTTCACATGTTTGGGTTGATTTACTCGTAACTAATTGTGTATTTGATGAAAAGTTTGCTTCACATCAGCACAAAGTACAGCCTTTAAAAGCTCCATCAACACCTCTGATGGAAAAACATCATTAAAGTAGAGCAGCTGGACACAGAGAGAACAAGCTCAGCTGAAAGCTTGTTCCTCCTCACATCCACCGAACCGTCCCTGCTGTGTCCAGCAGGGGGCGCTCAGCATCAGCTGAAGTGCGTTTCCGCTTTCTAATCCTGCAGTTTTACACTTATCTTGGATTTATGATACTTTTGGTGCATTGGAGTGGTCAAAGTAAGTTTATTAATCCCAGACAAAACATCTTTTTGATGTAATGTCCATGATCTGAGAACTGCTCACTCCATTTGATCTGTTTAAAAGTTTAAATATTAAGTTCACTGATCATAAAAAGGTAAGAAAATGAATGTTTGACAGATGATTTAAAATAGAAACTATTGAACACTGAAGTGATGCTCATTTATGTACATTTATACACAATATATTATTATTTTAACCAGATGTTTGCTGTTTCATTCTGTTATTGCTGTTGATATTCTTCATATTGTTGCCACACAAACTGTGGAAGGACACTGGGTTCTGTTCTCCTGCCAGGTGCCATGTTGGACTGATGGAGCTCTTTCTTTTTGTGGCAGAACACAGTTTCCTCCTCAAATACAGGGCTGATCAGACTATATTAAAAAAAGGGACATAAAAACACCCCCATAAAACCTGACATTATCAAGCTGTTTATTATGAGCCGCTTCTGTCTCTGCTTTCTCCTGCCGAGTTAAATATATGAACACATTAAAGCAAAAAAAGGTGTCAACAGAAGTCACAATCTCTTCCACATGAACTGTAATGAAGGAAGATTAAGGAAGCATGCAAAAACCAGACAGATACAGTTAGTTTATCCTGGTGCCAAATGAGGAGCAGATCCAGCAGAAAGAGTTTTAAAAGTTTAGCTTCAGAATCCAGAACAAACTGAAGACTTTCAGTCGAAGAAGGAAGAAACCAGAAAATATATATTTTAAATTAAAGTCTTCAGTGTGGCCGTTCGTGTTTCAATAAAACGAAATGATAGAAAAAGTAGGATCATATCAAGATGAAAAGGTGGCTTCTTCTCTGTGATGGTGGCTCCACAGCGCCCCCTGCAGGTAGGGAGGCCGCATGAAAATCTTAGATATTAAATCTGCTTTCGATTTCGTCCGTGGCGCATTTAGGACTGAGTTGGTGAGTAAAATCTCTCAAACTAAATATAGAAAGACATATAAAGTTATTCTGCTGTAACAGCCGTGTTCTGAGTGTGTGAAGTGAAACGGATGATGAATCCTAACTGATGGACTGAACTGAAAAGCTTCAGAATAGTTTAAACATTCAGGCCTATTTGCTCCGGCTGCTTTTCTTGAGGCCTTCATAGTCCTGCTGCACTGAAAAAAAGAGATTTTCTCAACCAGCTTAAATTAATTTTTTCAATTGGTGACGGGTAATCGAAGTGAATTCATTACGATTGTTTACTCGACTAGTTGAAGTCAGACTTACTCAAATAATTTAATTCTTTAAAAAAACAAAAAAAACAATTTGAATAACTGAGGCTCAATTTTATTGAAAGACAGCTTAAAACTTTAAAGTTATTACAAATTAAATATTTGCTGTAACTATAAGTAAGTGAATAGTCGCCCCACATTTAACCGTATAAATGCAATCAATAAGTACATTGAGTTAGTTTCTGATCACTCTCACACACAATGTTCCTTTTCTCTTTAAGTGGGGTTATGTTTGTCTCTTCACTTGTGAGTCACAAACAAGGCTCGGTGGGTTTCAGCTTCTTTTATTTAACACCTCGGACAGATCCCATTAAATTATATTCCCTGACTAGCAGTTCTCTCTGCTTATATCCATTCCTTGTGTCCCACTGCCTCCAGGCATCATGGGTAATGTAGTTCCTAGACAATAACAACAGGGGTTGAGAGTTCTGGGAGAATTCCTGATAAGAAAAGCCAGAAGTAGGAGTTGTTCATGCTTCTGGTACGAAACAGTTCAAAGCTCATAATTAAGCGTAATGTGGAAGTTTACGTTCACCTTCAGCATGTAACTATATTTTCTGATCCACAAAGTGCTGCTAAACCACGTTGCTGCCCAGATTCTGTTACACAGGCCGTCTGTTGCCAGAATGATGCTGAGTAACTATAAAGGTTATGGAGTTCAAACTGCTCTGACATTTCAGGTGGGAATGGTTTCAGATTGTGTGAAATGTGATTTTGTCCTGGCTGCGTTCCAGAAGCCGTCAGGTTTGGCTCGGCTCGCTGTCAGAAATCCTGAGGAGAGCGAGTAGCTCTAAATGAAGAGCTTTAGATTCTTTAACAAAGAAAGTCTCGTCTGCAGTTGATGCTCAAACATAGTGGCAGCTGAACTGCAACCTGTAGTGTGGACCTGTGAATCTGGAGAAGAGTGGGGTCATCACGGCGCCATGATGTCAGACGTAGGACAGTAAAGCCATGTTAGACTGAAGTGTTGAACTCTGAAAGTACAAAACTAACTTCAGGTGATAAACTGTGATTTTCATGTTAGCTGGATGCACAACAGTTAGTTGTTATCTCTAAACCAAAAAACAAAGTGAGATTCATGTAAAAAGCTGCTTCACATCCACTGCAGCCTGAATCCTCTTTTCATAGTGAGCAGCTTATAGTTCTGCTCACATCTTTTATATGTTCTCTCTGAACTCTGAGCAGGACTCAGGCCGCTCCTTTAGTGAATGTTTAAGCCATTTATCCACCACTCTTTACCTCCTGCATGGACTTTGTTACTCTGCTGTACTCACCTGATCTGGCCAACATGTCTTGTTACAGCACAAACTTTATTTGGCCTTGAGACAAAGCCAAGAGCAAATAAATAAATAATGCACTCACAGTTTGCCATAAAAAAGACTTTCCTTTGGAAGCAGCTGGCATCACTCTGCCCTGGACACATGGTTGCTTATAACATTAAAGGAGAGTTTCATGTTTTATTAAGTAAACATTTTGATTAGTCACAGCTGGAAAGTGACAGATGAAATTCATAACAATTTTTACCAAGTGTCACATTGAAAGTGGTTCATTTTACCGTCATTAACAGATGTTCAGAATCAGGCAGCCGCCATTTCATACCACAGCCAAACTACCGGAAGAGGACTCAGAAGACTTAGATAACGAGTTAATTATTGATGTTATTAACCCTCTGAACAGTAAAGATCTCAAACGTCTTCACTTGGATTCCACAGCCTGAACAGGATTAGTGTTATCAGGTAGTTTCAGGACGTCTTTATCCGATAAAGTTTATCCATCAGTTCAGGCCTTTCACTGACAAAAAGCCTGAGCGATCAGATATCACTGCGTTAAACATTCTGTCATATTAATATTATTATTACTGTGACCAACAACTGCTGTTTGGGACATTTAACAAAGACCAGACTTTTAAACACTGAGCTGTTTAAATATAATATACATCATGGCTGATTGTTCATATTGTTCAATGAAGTTGTACTGTACCCCTATTTCTGAGAGTGTATCGCACAAGCCAGGAGTTGGAGCTTTGCAGTTGTTGTTGAGTTTCAGTCCCCTAAATTGCTTTTATTGACATCCATCACAGCAGCAGGAGACATCTGACCACCCTGAGGTCTTATTTTCCTGTGACAGAGAACCTAAAGGGAGTCACAAAGACCACAAGAACACCTGCAACAGAAGGTGTGTCCCAGCTGGAGTCAGTGTGAAAATACATGAAGAGGCAGAAAGATCTGAGACAGCCTTCATGCACAGGAGAATTTGGACAGTTTCTTTCTGCTATCCATCTAGTTTATTCAATCTTTTAAAGTTGATGATTATAAAAATCATTGATATATTTTATATTGAACCCATGTTTGATAATAATCAGAGACCATTTTATCAGAGGATGATACCAGAGAGCTCCCTGGTTATTTATTTACTCATCCTTTCTTCTTCTGTGAGGACTCTGACTGCTGTGGTGGTTCTTCAAAAGAAGAAAAACGAGGTGGAAAAATAAATCCAAAAGACCAAACTGTAAATAACCACACGCCCACCCCGGTGCATGCTGGTCCTATACCTGCCTGAGAGCCCATAGCAGCAGATGGCACTCACAACTAAACCAGGAAACTGTGAACATTTTTCTCAGAACAAAGTTTCACCTGACTAACAAGACCTCATTTAACTGTAATAACACCCACTCAGAGTGTTGCATCACTTCTGATGCCCCTCTCATGGTACAACTCAAAGAGTCTTTGGGGTGGACGTCAGGTTTGCGTGCATGTTGGGTATTTATTGTTTTCTATTGTTAGAAAAGGCTGCAGCAGACAAATTGAACAACAGGTTAACATTTTATAACTCTGTGTTTCAGGTTTTTACTGCAGAGTGACACAATTGCAGATTCATCCTCTGGTGAGTTCAGTCAAACTTCAGAATGCTTTTACACTGAGGATGGAGGGGGTCCACCACCGCTGCTTGCTCTGGACGTCTGTTAGGTCTATAAGAGCTTTTAGGTGGTTCTGTTAAGATGGACCGCAGCAGTGTGTGAACTCAGCTTTCATTTTGATCTAATCTGTATGTGGCCGACACGTGCAAACGGATTGCAAATGGCAAAACAAATCCAACAGTAAAACGCTGCAAACTTCAATGCAGATGTCAGGTGGGACGTTGGTGACAGCCTGTTTGAGGCTTTTGGGTTCATTGGTACTAAGTGGTGACATTTCTTTGACGTTTGAGTGTTATGAAAAGTGCTATATAAAACTGATTCATTATTATTATCATTGCATCCTGAAAGGCAACAATAATTCCCAAGTGTTTCCACTGAAGCACACTATTTCATACAAAAAATAAGAAAAGGTAACACAATACACTTAAATTTAACACGAACCTAAACGAGAAGGATTTGCGCTTGACTCGCATTATTGTGAAACTTCAACGGTAGGCTACATCAAACAACAACAACAAAGACAGCAAAATTCGATTTTACGCCATTCTTTATTGAAGAACTGTTATGAACGTCTCAGCGCAGTTTTCTCTAAAACAAAAGTGGAGCAGCCACTAACAAGTAGCCTACTCAATAGTTCACCTGACTACTATAGCTTCCTGCAAAATAAAAACTCAAAATAAAAAAGGATACATATACTGGTCGACTGTATTTAGCCTATGTCAGCTGTTTAGAAGCGCTGTGGAGAAAGAGAATGGAATCCACGGTGTCTGGATTTAGCCTATTTCTGCGCGCTTCCAACACGCGACCTGCCGAACTGAACGCACAGCAGACCCACGGCATGAATGTCGTAGTCTGCAATGGTGTCATCGGACAGGACGACTTGTCCAAATTTATGCCACACCTTGCTCTTTTGGTCGCCATTTCGCACAACCTTTGCATCGCCTTTTTTTTTTATCTCTTATCAAGCCATTCATCCGAGTCCTCCTAGAAGTTTGGCGGTGTAGACAAAAACTACGGATAGCTGTTGGGATAAACTGTTCCAAACGAGCTGAAAAGCTCTTGAACTACCGTTTTAAAAGGTAACATTTTACAGAATATAAAGTATAGAATAAAATGTGAGGTGGACACCCAGGTTATGTAATTTAGACGACAACTGCATGAGTGAGAGCTTTGAATGCAATGACTTTGTGACAGCGGGATGTATGCAATTGATAAGTTCTGTAACTCAAAATTGCGATAAAAGACTCTTCAATGGAAAAGTTTTCTGTTTTTCTTGTTTTTAAATTCAGACATTCAAAATACACATTTTAGAGCTTTAATCATAATACTGTGAAACCGTGATATTTTTGCCTAAAGTTATCATACCGAAAGAATCTCATGCCTAGTTTCTAAGTCTTTGTTTTGTTCGGAAATCCAGTGTTGTGTAGATGGTCGACACAAAGCACATTTTATTCAAATATTTTCAGTTCTCTGAACAGTGATCAAGCTGCAACTTGATCAGAGTTTACAGATTCTCTTCAGTCCACCTTAAAGAAAGAGAGAGTTTAATTTCAGCTTGTTTATGGTGTGTTGTTTTTAATATGAAATATTCACTTTGTTTCTTCTTCTTTTCTCTCCATTTATGTGTGTCGGACCATGATGAACAAATACCTCCTGCAGATATGGGTGAGTAACTGTTTTGTTCTCCAGGTGTAACCAGCCCCTTAACTGATATAAAATGGAATATGTTTCAGTCTTCACCATCTTGAATAGGAGACATGATTTGGGTTATTGATCTATGGAGGAATGTTTGATTGATAACAGAGTAGTTTTTATGGAACTTGATATCCATAAGTGCTAATCATTTTCCACAGCAGCTGGTCCCAAAAACAGATGTTGCCTCCTTGTAATCCTCTATTGTAAAATATTTGCTGCATACAGAAGTTAAAGTGAACTGACTCAGATCTTCTTTTTACTTGGTGTGAGAGACAAAGTCCTGCTTTTTTCTTAATCCTTTAAAGTTCAGCAGTCAGTTATCAGGTCTGAAGTCCATCATGCTTTCCAGTTTAATTCAGTCCACCTTGAAGCATCTGGGACTGGTTGTTAGTCTAACTCAGTGGTCCCCAAACTTTTTCTAAAGAGGGCCGGCTCGCTCTGCATGGCTCTTTGAGAGGGCCGGAGGCCGGAGATTTTCCGTGTAAATTACAGTAAATATGCCTACTGTATGCAGCAGATCTATCTTAGCTGAATTTTAGCCCATTCAGTGTGGGCTGTTGTTATTATTTCTGTTAGGCTGCTATCATGTTAAAATGATATAACACAGTTTTAAATGGAAATAGCTGAAATCACAAAATAAGAATAATTAACATGAATAATTTTAGATAAAAGCCTGTTTAAACATTTTTAAAAATCATATTTTATTCCAATATTTGTGAACTCACACAATTCGATTTGGGATAAAAACTTCCAAGAATGAACAACAATTAAGAACATTTTAATGCCATATAAAACCATGGCTTAGAATCGTTTTGTTTTGACAATTGAAAGTTACAATCTTCTTTCACATTGTTAATCAATAAATCAATAGGCCAACATATTGCAAAACGAATTTTGCAAATAATTAGTCTAATTTACTATTACTCAGCTTATTTAAGAACACAACGCATTCAAACATTTTGCAAAATATGTTTTAATAAAATAATTTTTAAAAAAAGCTTTTATTTTTACACACAATACTGAATTGAGAGCAGTGTGAACGTTATGTTATGATGACTGCATAGGATTCTAAATACGGTGACCATAAGAGGACAAAAATGTGTTTATGTTATTACATTTGCAGCATTCGATAAATCGGCCAGAGTCCGTCTCTGAAAAAGGCTGCACAACAGCGCCAAAACCTACCAGTGGCCAACAAAGGAATTACACATGTACTCGCCATAGAGAATAAACAGGAAGAAATGAGATTAATGGTGTTAAAGTCCGGTGTGGGAGGGATGGAATACATTACGGACACATTTTGGAGGGCCAAAAAAATATGATGAGGCGGGCCGTAGTTTGGGGACCATTGGTCTAACTTAAAGAGGACATGAAACAAATCCCCTTTTTCTGTGCTTGAGAGCACATGTTTGGGTGTCTGAAGTCACTACAAGTCAAGAAGTAAGAAAATACAACCCTGTCACTTTGTTTTGGGCCCATAGATGTGAAAATGTGTCATTCAGTGTGTGGTTGAGATTTGAGTAGTGATGCTCCGATCGATCGGCTGCCGATCATGATCGGCCGATAATGCCCAAAAATAGCCTGATCGGTGATCGGAAAAATATGCAGATCAAAAAAATGATCACGCGACGTAAATTACTGGTGACCACTTTCTAATGTGGTACGTGACGTGCAGTGTTGTGCGTGAACGAGTTCAAAAGAACGCGTTCATTGAACACGCTCATTTTTTCGTGAACGTTGAACTGAACACATTTTTTAATAAAGAACTTGAACGTGAATTAGTTCACATTATGTGTCATGAACGGCAGACATCACTGTAAATGAACGTTGGAATTTGTTTTCCATTGAAAACTGAGTGACATCTGTTTTCTCTTTTGAAACGCAACGAGAGAAAGTTCCTCCCTCCTGTATTCTCGCTGGTGCCGCTTAAATCATGTATCACCAGACAGAAATGGTTTTGATTGTGTGCGCAATGCATTGCGGGCAACGTAGTGTCCGGCTGAGAATAGTTGAATAACATACTGGCTTCCACGACGTTACCCGTGATGAATTACAGCAGAGCGGGGTAGGCATAGCAACGCGGCGTAGCAGGCAACGACGAGAGCGCGGAGGGCTGGAGGAGCGAGCGAGAGAGAGAGAGAGAGAGTGAGAGAGAGAGAGAGAGAGAAAGCGCGCTGCAATTAAAAAAAAAAGGCTAGTGGAAGTGATGGCACGGAGACAGACACCGATTCTCCTTATGAACATTTAAAACAATTTTACACTCTTGCAAACCAAGACCCCGACGGCATTTCATATTATATATTCTTTTTTTAATTAAATGCTGGTAGATTTCATTGCACTAAGTATAGAACTGGTCTACCTTGTCTGTACTGCTGTAAGTTTCATCACCTGGTAAGAAACCCACAATTACAGTGTCATGAGCAAATGTCTACAATGAGCAGTTTCAAAGAAAGTATAGTGATTTCTAGCTCGTAGTGTGAAAAAAAGTATTTATTTGAATATCTCACGAAAAAAGTTAAATGAACTGAACTTTGAACTAGTTCAGAATTAAAATTGTGAACTTTGAACATGAACTGTTCACTTTGAACATGTATGAACTGAACTTGAACTAGTTCAGAAAAGCTGTGAACTGGCACAACACTGGTGACGTGTACAGAACCGAACAGGCAAAACCTCTACAGTGCATCTCGACAACATGACCTCTCCTGTCTGGAATTTCTTCAAAGTGTGTCAGAAAGATGTGAAACTTACTGCGGTCACGCCATCTGCGCTTCGGAGAGGCACGGTCGCGCTAGCTACACTTGAAAATCTAGTGCCCGTTTACATCGCGTTGTACGGTAAAGCGTGTGAGCGGATTTATGGTGCATTCAAGTGCACCCCGTAAACTCAGAAATCTATATCGAAGTTGATTTTTCATTTGTTGGAATACATACACCTGTCATTACTTGTTTTTTTTTTTTTACTACATTCTTTTTAATGATTAAAACAAAATGATAGAACAAAATTATTGAAGCATATTCTGAATCAAACTAATTTCTGCATAGTCAGATTTGACAACTTAATTTAGAACCAAATCAAAATGTTCTCTGCCGACTCCACCAGATTCTTGTTCTACATGTCCCCAGCTACCTCTGTGGTGATTTTCAAGTCATTTCACTGCATCATTGTTTAATAATCTGATGCTGAAATCATACCCAATGGATGATGTATATGGGCAGATTAAAATATTAATAGAAAATAAAAAAAAACAATTGTTTTCTGCAAACTCCACCAGATTCTTGTTCTACATGTCCCCAGCTACCTCTGGTGGTTTAATTTCTATAAATGATGCACTCTCTGCTAGATGAAAGGCATGGAAATGTCAGATTCCTTCCATGATCGGCAATCGGGCAGATCATGATTTTGGTGATCAGTGATCGGTCCAAAAAATGCTGATCGGAGCATCACTAGATTTGAGGGTAAAGTTAGGTCACTTTCCAAGAGGTGACTTTGTTCTTCTTAAAGATTGTATATTATGATCCAGGATATTAAAGGTCAGCAGTGGATAAGTTTCATGTCTTTAAAGGGGAACTCCGGGGCATTTGAAGCGCATTTCCATTGCTAGAGGTTGTCAAATACTGACAGTAGGACACAGACCGGTGCAAATCTGCGCTCCCTGTGTGAAGATAGCGCTGTTTGCGCAGCCTGTCATCCGAGGCTAATACGTGGTGGCTAAGGGGCAAGCTCTAACCCTTCCACGTAAAACAACAACTTGCACATTGCAGAAACGTCACACCACTTTATAAACCATCCGACAATAAAGTCACAAGCCTTACCATCAAAACCATATGCATGGTTCTCACATTACTGGCATGGGGACGTTACAAAACAACTTTATAAACAGCATGTAAGTCACCGGTTAGTTGTAGGCTCGCGCATGTGAAAGCCCAAAAGAGTCGATGGACGATACTCCCATATACAAAACAATTATCTTCTCTAGAAAAACTGCGTTCAAGTATTTAAAACATTACAACAATATTACTGGGCATGTATTGTTGTAATGTTTTAAATACTTGAACGCAGTTTTTCTAGAGAAGATAATTGTTTTGTATATGGGAGTATCGTCCATCGACTCTTTTGGGCTTTCACATGCGCGAGCCTACAACTAACCGGTGAGTTACATGCTGTTTATAAAGTTGTTTTGTAACGTCCCCATGCCAGTAATGTGAGAACCATGCATATGGTTTTGATGGTAAGGCTTGTGACTTTATTGTCGGATGGTTTATAAAGTGGTGTGACGTTTCTGCAGTGTGCAAGTTGTTGTTTTACGTGGAAGGGTTAGCGCTTGCCCCTTAGCCACCACGTATTAGCCTCGGATGACAGGCTGCGCAAACAGCGCGATCTCCACACAGGGAGCGCAGATTTGCACCGGTCTGTGTCCTACTATCAGTATTTGACAACCTCTAGCAATGGAAATGCGCTTCAAATGCCCCGGAGTTCCCCTTTAACAGCTGAAGGATTCCTTTAGTCGGCCTTTTAGCTGTTACTGATTCAGTTCAAAGTCATCCTGGCAGCAGTTTCATTTCCCGTCACCTCTCAGCAAATTGAACTGGAACAACTGGGAAAACTTCCCTGAACAGACAGAATAACAGTGTTGTAGATGGTCGACACAAAGCACATTTTATTCAAATATTTTCAGTTCTCTGAACAGTGATCAAGCTGCAACTTGATTAGAGTTTACAGATTCTCTTCAGTCCACCTTAAAGAAGGAGAGAGTTTAATTCCAGCTTGTTTATGGTGTGTTGTTTTTAATATGAAATATTCACTTTGTTTCTTCTTCTTTTCTCTCCATTTATGTGTGTCGGACCATGATGAACAAATAGGTAATTCAGGTTCTGGTGAGTAACTTGTTTGTTCTCCAGGTGTAACCAGCCCCTTAACTGATATAAAATGGAATATGTTTCAGTCTTCACCATCTTGAATAGGAGACATGATTTGGGTTATTGATCTATGGAGGAATGTTTGATTGATAACAGAGTAGTTATTATGGAACTTGATATCCATAAGTGCTAATCATTTTCCACAGCAGCTGGTCCCAAAAACAGATGTTGCCTCCTTGTAATCCTCTATTGTAAAATATTTGCTGCATACAGAAGTTAAAGTGAACTGACTCAGATCTTCTTTTTACTTGGTGTGAGAGACAAAGTCCTGCTTTTTTCTGAATCCTTTAAAGTTCAGCCGTCAGTTATCAGGTCTGAAGTCCATCATGCTTTCCAGTTTAATTCAGTCCACCTTGAAGCATCTGTGACTGGTTGTTAGTTTAACTCAGTGGTCCCCAAACTTTTTCTAAAGAGGGCCGGCTCGCTCTGCATGGCTCTTTGAGAGGGCCGGAGGCCGGAGATTTTCCATGTAAATTACAGTAAATATGCCTACTGTATGCAGCAGATCTATCTTAGCTGAATTTTAGCCCATTCAATGTGGGCTGTTGTTATTATTTCTGTTAGGCTGCTTTCATGTTAAAATGATACAACACAGTGTTAAATTGAAATAGCTGAAATCACAAAATAGAGACTATGTCTCTCGGCTGGCCTGGGAACGCCTCGGGGTCCCCCCAGAAGAGCTGGAGGAAGTGGCCGGGGACAGGGACGTCTGGGTCTCTTTGCTCAAGCTGCTGCCCCCGCGACCCGATCCCCGGACCAGCGGAAGATAATGGATGGATGGATGGACAAAATAAGAATAATAACTTTAGATAAAAGCCTGTGTAACCAACCTGCTCATCAGCATTGTATGGCGTTAAGCTATTAACGGTCTAGAGATGATTATTCACTTTACCAGAGGCCTGGGGTAAACAGTAGAAATGTTTACTGATGACTGCTGTGCGTTCTAAGGTTGTGCTCTCGAGCCCCCACTCTGAATTACACCTCAGAGATTCATTTAAAGCTATGGTAGGTAATCCTAGAGAGCTAGCAAGAGAGCTAGCAAGATTCGAAAGTGTCCCCTCCTCTAAGCTCCACCCCCCCCTCCCCATTCCGTCAGTGCTTCATCCAAAGCCGGTAGAACCGCATGCGCACATGGAGCAGGGAGCCGACAGAGGGGGGCGTAGGCAGAAAGCAGAGGCATCTGATTGGTTTTTGTAGGCGCTCCAATCCGAGATCAGCGGGACGCTGATCTCGGATTGGTCAGCTTTTTCTCAGTCCTGCAGCTGCCACAGAGGTCTGATTATTTTCGTCCCTTTTTCTAAATACATCTTGTATAGATTTCTCTCAGGACAGACGGACCATTTCACCCAGTATTACAAAATGTGTTTCTGAACAGGATTACCAACCATGCCTTTAACACACACTGCTCATATTTTAGCTGATAAATCACACATAAATAAAACAGAGTGAAACATTACATAAGTTATATTAAACTGATAATCATTTATTTGAGCCTATAGTTGAAAATGATAAGCCCAAACACAATGGCAAGAAATGCAGGACACTGACAAAACAATACACAAACAAGAAAAAGAAAAATACCCGGCCGGGGTTAAGCAAAGTTATTGTGGGTACCCTGATGGCGCGCGTTGGAGCTCATACCGTCTATTGACCTGAAGCGCTTACTCACAGAGAGCCGACATGTAATCCACACTCGTATCCACAAACGCAACATCCACACATGTCACCCGAGTACCGACTCCATGACCATCCAAGGTAACGGTTTTCTGACACGAAGAAGCCTCCTCTGTTGGTCTTAACCCCGCGATCCGGTCTTAACAGGCTAGCAGAGTCTCCGTTGTTGCCCGTTCGTTTGATAGCATTATCCAACTGTCAGTGTCCAACGGTAGAAAGTATCCAACTGTCAAACGGTGGAAAGTGAACTAAACTTCTCAAACGAAACATAACTCAAGAACTGAAACCAAACGGACACAGAAAGACAGTGTGTCGAACTGCTCTTTCTCCTAAAACGTCTGTAGTTGACATGTTGACTTAAAAATAACTCATTAAACTCTTTTCCAACTCCGTATCGTCCGATGTCTCTCCCGTTCACCTCTCCTCCGCACGCTTCTCCTTTCGTTTCCATGACAACCTCGTTACCCTGTCAACCGAACAGCAGGCCGTATAGGAAGCTATAATACTCCGTCAACAGAATAAAAGTTCATATGACAAGTTGTCTACAATGTTAGAAATACAATACATTACATTAGATGCTTATTAAAACTCTTGTTTAAAACATATATTAGCGCACCAAAACATATTAACACATACTTGGCTTTAGCCAATATTTCAGGTGTGTTACACCTGTTTAAGCATTTTTAAAAATCACATTTTATTCCAACATTGGTGAACTCACACAATTCTATTTAGCATAAAAAACTTCCAAGAATGAACAAAAATTAACAACATCTTAATGCCATATAAAACCATGGCTTAGAATTGTTTTGTTTTGACATTTGAAAGTTACACAACTTCTTTCACATTGTTAATCAATAAATCAATAGGCCTATATATTTCAAAACTTATGTTGCAAATAATGAGTCTAATTTTCTATTACTCAGCTTATTTAACAACACAACGCATTCAAACATTTTGCAATGTATGTTTTAATAAAATCTTTTAAAAAAAGCTTTTATTTTGACACACAATACTGAGGTGAGAGCAGTGTGAACGTTATGTTATGATGACTGCATAGGATTCTAAATACAGTGGCCATAAGAGGACAAAAATGCGTTGATGCTATTACATTTGCAGCATTCGATAAATCGGCCAGAGTCCGTCTCTGACAAAGGTTGTGCAACAGCGCCAAACCTATCAGTGGCCAACAAAGAAATTACACATGTACTCGCCATAGAGAATAAACAGATAGAAATGAGATTAACGGTGCTAAAGTCCGGTGCGGGAGGGATGGAATACATTACGGACACATTTTGGAGGGCCAAAAAAAATGATGTGGCGGGTCACTTTCCAAGAGGTGACTTTGTTCTTCTTAAAGACTGTATATCATGATCCAGGATATTAAAGGTCAGCAGTGGATAAGTTTCATGTCTTTAACAGCTGAAGGATTCCTTTAGTCGGCCTTTTAGCTGTTACTGAATCAGTTCAAAGTCATCCTGGCAGCAGTTTCATTTCCCGTATCCTCTCAGCAAATTGAACTGGAACAACTGGGAAAACTTCCCTGAACAGACAGAATAACAGTGTTGTGTAGATGGTCGACACAAAGCACATTTTATTCAAATATTTTCAGTTCTCTGAACAGTGATCAAGCTGCAACTTGATTAGAGTTTACAGATTCTCTTCAGTCCACCTTAAAGAAAGAGAGAGTTTAATTCCAGCTTGTTTATGGTGTGTTGTTTTTAATATGAAATATTCACTTTGTTTCTTCTTCTTTTCTCTCCATTTATGTGTGTCGGACCATAAAGAACAAAACCGTTGTGAAGAAGGTAGGTGTGAGTAACTGTTTTGTTCTCCAGGTGTAACCAGCCCCTTAACTGATATAAAATGGAATATGGTTCAGTCTTCACCATCTTGAATAGGAGACATGATTTGGGTTATTGATCTATGGAGGAATGTTTGATTGATAACAGAGTAGTTTTTATGGAACTTGATATCCATAAGTGCTAATCATTTTCCACAGCAGCTGGTCCCAAAAACAGATGTTGCCTCCTTGTAATCCTCTATTGTAAAATATTTGCTGCATACAGAAGTTAAAGTGAACTGACTCAGATCTTCTTTTTACTTGGTGTGAGAGACAAAGTCCTGCTTTTTTCTGAATCCTTTAAAGTTCAGCAGTCAGTTATCAGGTCTGAAGTCCATCATGCTTTCCAGTTTAATTCAGTCCACCTTGAAGCATCTGTGACTGGTTGTTAGTCTAACTCAGTGGTCCCCAAACTTTTTCTAAAGAGGGCCGGCTCGCTCTGCATGGCTCTTTGAGAGGGCCGGAGGCCGGAGATTTTCCATGTAAATGACAGTAAATATGCCTACTGTATGCAGCAGATCTATCTTAGCTGAATTTAACAAATTCAATGTGGGTTTTTGTTATTATTTCTGTTAGGCTGCTATCATGTTAAAATGATATAACACAGTTTTAAATGGAAATAGCTGAAATCACAAAATATTAATAATAACATGAATAATTTTAAATAAAAGCCTGTTTAAGCATTTTTAAAAATCATATTTTATTCCAACATTTGTGAACTCACACAATTCTATTTGGCATAAAAAACTTCCAAGAATGAACAACAATTAAGAACATTTTAATGCCATATAAAACCATGGCTCAGAATTGTTTTGTTTTGACATTTGAAAGTTACACAACTTCTTTCACATTGTTAATCAATAAATCAATAGGCCTACATATTGCAAAAGTTATTTTGCAAATAATGAGTCTAATTTACTATTACTCAGCTTATTTAACAACACAATGCATTCAAACATTTTGCAATGTATATTTTAATAAAATCTTTTTAACAAAAGCTTTTATTTCGACACACAATACTGAGGTGAGAGCAGTGTGAACGTTATGTTATGATGACTGCATAGGATTCTAAAAACAGTGGCCATAAGAGGACAAAAATGTGTTTATGTTATTACATTTGCAGCATTCGATAAATCGGCCAGAGTCCGTCTCTGAAAAAGGCTGCACAACAGCGCCAAAACCTACCAGTGGCCAACAAAGGAATTACACATGTACTCGCCATGGAGAATAAACAGGAAGAAATGAGATTAACGGTGTTAAAGTCCGGTGCGGGAGGGATGGAATACATTACGGACACATTTTGGAGGGCCAAAAAAATATGATGAGGCGGGCCGTAGTTTGGGGAACATTGGTCTAACTTAAAGGGGACATGAAAAAATCCCCTTTTTCTGTGCTTGAGAGCCCATGTTTGGGTGGCTGAAGTCACTACAAGTCAAGAAGTAAGAAAACACAACCCTGTCACTTTGTTTTGGGCCCATAGATGTGAAAATGTGTCATTCAGTGTGTGCTTGAGATTTGAGGGTAAAGTTAGGTCACTTTCCAAGAGGTGACTTTGTTCTTCTTAAAGACTGTATATTATGATCCAGGATATTAAAGGTCAGCAGTGGATAAGTTTCATGTCTTTAACAGCTGAAGGATTCCTTTAGTCGGCCTTTTAGCTGTTACTGAATCAGTTCAAAGTCATCCTGGCAGCAGTTTCATTTCCCGTATCCTCTCAGCAAATTGAACTGGAACAACTGGGAAAACTTCCCTGAACAGACAGAATAACAGTGTTGTGTAGATGGTCGACACAAAGCACATTTTATTCAAATATTTTCAGTTCTCTGAACAGTGATCAAGCTGCAACTTGATTAGAGTTTACAGATTCTCTTCAGTCCACCTTAAAGGAAGAGAGAGTTTAATTCCAGCTTGTTTATGGTGTGTTGTTTTTAATATGAAATATTCACTTTGTTTCTTCTTCTTTTCTCTCCATTTATGTGTGTCGGACCATAAAGAACAAAACCGTCGTGAAGAAGGTAGGTGTGAGTTCCTGTTTTGTTCTCCAGGTGTAACCAGCCCCTTAACTGATATAAAATGGAATATGTTTCAGTCTTCACCATCTTGAATAGGAGACATGATTTGGGTTATTGATCTATGGAGGAATGTTTGATTGATAACAGAGTAGTTTTTATGGAACTTGATATCCATAAGTGCTAATCATTTTCCACAGCAGCTGGTCCCAAAAACAGATGTTGCCTCCTTGTAATCCTCTATTGTAAAATATTTGCTGCATAAAGAAGTTAAAGTGAACTGACTCAGATCTTCTTTTTACTTGGTGTGAGAGACAAAGTCCTGCTTTTTTCTGAATCCTTTAAAGTTCAGCAGTCAGTTATCAGGTCTGAAGTCCATCATGCTTTCCAGTTTAATTCAGTCCACCTTGAAGCATCTGTGACTGGTTGTTAGTCTAACTCAGTGGTCCCCAAACTTTTTCTATAGAGGGCCGGCTCGCTCTGCATGGCTCTTTGAGAGGGCCGGAGGCCGGAGATTTTCCATGTAAATTACAGTAAATATGCCTACTGTATGCAGCAGATCTATCTTAGCTGAATTTTAGCCCATTCAATGTGGGTTTTTGTTATTATTTCTGTTAGGCTGCTATCATGTTAAAATGATATAACACAGTTTTAAATGGAAATAGCTGAAATCACAAAATATTAATAATAACATGAATAATTTTAAATAAAAGCCTGTTTAAGCATTTTTAAAAATCATATTTTATTCCAACATTTGTGAACTCACACAATTCTATTTGGCATAAAAAACTTCCAAGAATGAACAACAATTAAGAACATTTTAATGCCATATAAAACCATGGCTTAGAATTGTTTTGTTTTGACAATTGAAAGTTACACAACTTCTTTCACATTGTTAATCAATAAATCCATAGGCGTACATATTTCAAAACTTATGTTGCAAATAATTAGTCTAATTTTCTATTACTCAGCTTATTTAACAACACAATGCATTCAAACATTTTGCAATGTATGTTTTAATAAAATCTTTTTAACAAAAGCTTTTATTTTGACACACAATACTGAGGTGAGAGCAGTGTGGACGTTATGTTATGATGACTGCATAGGATTCTAAATACAGTGGCCATAAGAGGACAAAAATGTGTTTATGTTATTACATTTGCAGCATTCGATAAATCGGCCAGAGTCCTTCTCTGAAAAAGGCTGCGCAACAGCGCCAAAACATAGCAGTGGCCAACAAAGGAATTACACATGTACTCGCCATAGAGAATAAACAGGAAGAAATGAGATTAACGGTGTTAAAGTCCGGTGCGGGAGGGATGGAATACATTACGGACACATTTTGGAGGGCCAAAAAAAAATGATGTGGCGGGTCACTTTCCAAGAGGTGACTTTGTTCTTCTTAAAGACTGTATATTATGATCCAGGATATTAAAGGTCAGCAGTGGATAAGTTTCATGTCTTTAACAGCTGAAGGATTCCTTTAGTCGGCCTTTTAGCTGTTACTGATTCAGTTCAAAGTCATCCTGGCAGCAGTTTCATTTCCCGTCACCTCTCAGCAAATTGAACTGGAACAACTGGGAAAACTTCCCTGAACAGACAGAATAACAGTGTTGTGTAGATGGTCGACACAAAGCACATTTTATTCAAATATTTTCAGTTCTCTGAACAGTGATCAATTTTCAACTTGATCAGAGTTTACAGATTCTCTTCAGTCCACCTTAAAGAAAGAGAGGGTTTCATTCCAGCTTGTTTATGGTGTGTTGTTTTTAATATGAAATATTCACTTTGTTTCTTCTTATTTTCTCTCCATTTATGTGTGTCGGACCATAAAGAACAAAAACGCCGTGAAGACGGTAGGTGTGAGTAACTGTTTTGTTCTCCAGGTGTAACCAGCCCCTTAACTGATATAAAATGGAATATGTTTCAGTCTTCACCATCTTTAATAGGAGACATGATTTGGGTTATTGATCTATGGAGGAATGTTTGATTGATAACAGAGTAGTTTTTATGGAACTTGATATCCATAAGTGCTAATCATTTTCCACAGCAGCTGGTCCCAAAAACAGATGTTGCCTCCTTGTAATCCTCTATTGTAAAATATTTGCTGCATACAGAAGTTAAAGTGAACTGACTCAGATCTTCTTTTTACTTGGTGTGAGACAGTGTTGGGCAAGTTACTTCACATACGTAATGCATTATTTATTACTTATTACTGTCATTTCAAAGTAATGCCTTACATTACAATATTACTGTCTTTGAATTGTAAGGCATTACACTACTTTTGCATTACTTTTACATTACTTTCATCAAAATAACTGGAAATATGGATTTGGCGTTCTCAATAGATCTTATTGCATTCAATCCAGCTCATTAAGACATCCAGTAGGAGGTGATGAGGTATGGCATAATGAGTGAGCTAGGCTTAAGGCTAACCACAGTACAATATAATGGCCGCAGTTATGGCTCATGGCACAATACATATTGTGATATATACACTGTTACTTTATAGCCTGGCTGACGCGTCCACAATCTCGATGAGATGGTGGTCTGGGAACTAGGTGTGCATTTTCTCGTATTTGAGGCCTGGTTTACGAATGCTTAGAGCCGTTTATTGGGCGCTACGAATGTCTATCAAATGACGTCAGGTTCTTCCCATGCTGCTTTGCGCGCGATTCATAGCCAATTGTATCACTTATACCAGATGACGACAGAAATTCGACGAGGAAGAAGAAAAAAATGGAAAATAAAAGTAAACTTGCGCTCTAAGCTACTTAAATTGACAACAAAGTAGGCCTATATGCTATATTCTACATGAATTTTTATGTTGTAGAGTTGTGAATTTATTTTAATAATGGAGAAATTGAGCAGCCTTGCTTTGTTGTCTACAGTAGTAGATCAACCCTCATCTTACTTTGAAGCTCCCAGCTCCCAGAAGTGACGTCAACGAAGCTTTAGCAGCAGAAAAGCTATCAGGCTTGTGTTGATGATAATAATGAACTCCTGGACTATGTACAAACTTCCAAATGCATCGTTTTGTGAGTACAGACCATATTTGTACAACTGTAGAAGTTTGGTGTCATGACATGTGATTTTAGTGTGGTAATTTTGGAGATACTGCCAGGGTCCGTTAGCGCTTGTGCTAAGCTATTCGGGATAACTCGGTAACTCAGCTGATGTTCAGCCAATATCGGAAAAACTTTGGGTGGGCTACTTGGCTGGATGTCACGGTTCAAATGACCCTAGGGTGAATCTACTCCGAAACACTTTCTAAGGCTGCATTGAACGGTAACGTTGTGTCCGCTGTCATGTTGGATTAACGCTCTACAAGCTTCGGTGTAGCGCATAGACGTCGTCATCGTCTTGCTGCCCCCCCCCCCGTTCTGTGATTGGTTCCCAAACTCTAGCAAAAATAAGGGCGGTGGTTTCCAGGCTGACTTTGCAGTGAGAATGAAATCGAGCGCAAAGCAGCATGGGAATTCCCAGGCTAGTTACTTTAGGCAAATTCATATTGAAAGCTAGAGCCTACTACTGTATATTTGAACCTAACACCTAAAGACATGACAAGATGCACAACCCTTTTTACATTTCTCTCCCGTTATTATCTTTCATTCACAGAAAAAAACAAGTTTTTCCTCCGCTCTCGTCCTCAGTTTGCTTTCTTTTGGTTACTAGCTTGATGTTAGCATGGCACCGCGCTAGATGCTTCGTTAAATTACTTGTGCTATTTCGCGAGGTAGAGAGTTGTTTTGGTTTCGCACACAAAGTGCACTTAACTGTAATGTTCTTTGTATCCTCCTTGTCTCTGACATACTGAAAATAATGAGCGTATGTATGCCCATCTCCCGAATACTTCTCCTCAATCGATAGTTCTCTAGTAGTAGCCGGAGCAGGAAGTAAACATTGCGTGGATATTTCCCCCCCTCTGCTAATCTCGCAGGCTGGGAATTTGTATTTAAAAAAAAAAAATGCATTGTAACGTGCGTTACTGAGATTTGTACCGAGTAAAATATTACCAATATTATTTTTGTAATGCCTTACATTACCACGTTACAGCAAAACGTAATGCATTACAGTAATGCATTACTTTTGTAACTCGTTACTCCCAACACTGGTGTGAGAGACAAAGTCCTGCTTTTTTCTGAATCCTTTAAAGTTCAGCAGTCAGTTATCAGGTTTGAAGTCCATCATGCTTTCCAGTTTAATTCAGTCCACCTTGAAGCATCTGTGACTGGTTGTTAGTCTAACTCAGTGGTCCCCAAACTTTTTCTAAAGAGGGCCGGCTCGCTCTGCATGGCTCTTTGAGAGGGCCGGAGGCCGGAGATTTTCCATGTGAATTACAGTAAATATGCCTACTGTATGCAGCAGATCTATCTTAGCTGAATTTTAGCCCATTCAATGTGGGCTGTTGTTATTATTTCTGTTAGGCTGCTATCATGTTAAAATGATATAACACAGTTTTAAATGGAAATAGCTGAAATCACAAAATATTAATAATAACATGAATAATTTTAAATAAAAGCCTGTTTAAAGACCAACTTCCATCGTCATTTCATTGTGTTCACCATTGTTATTGAATGCATTAGGCGTCGATTCTGTTTAAAAAAACATTATGGTTGCTTTGCTTCAAGCTGTTTTTGTGGGCAGGAAGAATGGCTTGACAAGAAACGACAGGGTTTTCCGGTATTTCTCCTGCATATCCGTGACGCGATAATGAGGCGTCTCTGATTGGCTCCCCCCCAATGAATAAAGGAACCCCCCCCCCCCCCCCCTCACCGCTCTGTGTGTATCCGAGAGCGCGCAGCACTGAAAATTGCGCGATTGTTCGTGGCTGGAATATACAACCAAAATGAAAAGGCACAACCCTATTTTTGAATATTTAAAAGCAAAACAAGTAAAAAGCACAGCATCATCTGATGGGAAAGCTTTTTGCCGAGCGGAGTTTGATGTGACAGCAATTGACGCGGGTAGGAGTGGCGTGACGTAACGTGAGGACAGAATGCACAGCTGATTCAGAACAACAGCGACATGTGAGGACTAGTTTCACTCTGTTTAACATCAAGTTACACAGGTCACCTAACACGCCAAGCTTTCACATTGCTCGACGCGGTCGAAGTGGCAATTTGGACCCGCGATGGTAGCGGGTCTCAGTGTGAAAGGGGCTAGTGACGAATGTTCTTCAACTACTACGCTAATCGAACCAAAGCTCGCTGAGGCTAGCAATGGGCACTGTTCAAGTGAGTGCTGCAGGGATCTTACGCCTCATCAACCAAGCAATTCCGATGTGCTAAAAAGAACCAGGAAGGTGCAAGGGACAGGTTTTTCACAACGAGAGGGGCGCTTCGACCAGCGTGATTTCGGAGTAGTGGTGGACAACATTTTGACGCAGGCAAGCCTTTGGGAAGTTTTAAGGGTAAGTCAATGTTTTTATTAGCACCGCTGTGTGCCAGCCATTATCTGCCGCTTTTCCTGGGATCGGGTCGCGGGGCAGCAGCTTGAGCAGAGAAACCCAAACGTCCCTGTCTGTCCCTCTTCTTTTTATTCTGCATTGTACAAGCGAGTTTAAATTGAGTTAACATCTTACAGGACGTGCACTTCTCTGGGTTCAGTGTTTCTCATAGTGCTTTAGTACTGGTACAAGCAAGCAGCTTCAGTTGCGTTACTACCGACCATCGAGGTACCTTTCTGTGCATTTTGTTCTGCGCTGTTCCGTGCTGGCTGACTGATGGCATTACGTGCGTGTCTGTGTATACTGTGCAGAGCCTCGGCTATGCATCATGCCCGACCTAAAATTTTGGTGACCCCTGTTGTGTACGGGATCTAGCTATGCTAGGTTGAGGTTGCTACACGGACCTGTTTATGTGATGCACACTTGAGTTGAGAAGAAAAACATGAGTTAACTGAACTCCGCTCTCCGTCTCGTCATTGTTATCAGCCAATGTAAGAGATAACACAACATGGTGTCAGAAGTGGGATAGTGAACTCAGAGGACAAACTAAACCTGAAAAAAAAAAAAAAAAAAAAAAAAGAGGAGAGCGAGAACGAGGGAAATATGCAAGCAGCGGCAGCAGCGGCAACAGCGGCCGCACCGCCAGCCCCACCGCCAGCTCCACCGCTAGCACCACAGCTAGCCCCACCAGGCAAGTTTGACTTCAAGGACGCTAATGAATGGCCGAGATGGATGAAACGCTTCGAACGCTACAGAATAGCGTCAGGACTGGATAAACAGTCGGAGGAGTTTCAGGTGAATGCTTTCATGTATGCGGCTGGTGACGACGCCGAAGACATTCTGAATGTACTACCTCTGACAGACACAGAGAAAAAGTCATACAAGCGCGTCACAGAAGCTTTCAATGCGCACTGTGTCAGCAAGCGGAACGTTATATTTGAAAGAGCATGCTTCAACAGACGGAGCCAGGAGCCCGGAGAGAGTGTGGAATCTTTCATTACTGCAGTACACACACTGGCTGAACACTGTGAATTCGGGGTCCTGAGAGAAGAGTTAATAAGGGACCGGATAGTTGTAGGCATACGAGATGCCAGGCTATCAGAAAGCTTGCAGTTAGATGCAGATTTAACATTAGAAAAAGCCATTACAAGAGTGAAACAGAGTGCAACAGTAAAAAAACAACAGCCAGTGATAAGGGGGACAGAGCAAGCAACTGGACAAGTGGAGGTCATATATAAAAAGACTAGCAGGGGGCAAAAAGAGAAAAAATGACACACAGTCTTCAGGATGTGGCCGGTGTGGACACTCAAAGAAACACCTGTGGAAAGACTGTCCGGCCCGTGATGCTGAGTGCAGGAAATGTCACAAAAAAGGACATTTCGCAAAGAAATGCAGGTCAGGCAGTGTTGTACATGACATTACACAGGTGCAGATAGAAAATAATGAAAATGAGGATTTCACTTTCTTAGGAGAAATGTGCTCGAAAGAAGCCAGTGAGTGGATTGAACTGCTACATTTGAACGGGAATGAGACTGTTTTCAAACTGGACACTGGGGCCGAGGTCACAGCAATCCCAAGCAGCATGCATTCCATTAAAAAGCATGGGACACTGCAACCAACGCCAAAAGTACTGTATGGACCAGGCAGGCACAAGTTGGATGTTAAAGGCTGCTTTAAGGGGAAACTGACCATAAAAGGGAGAGCAACAGAACAACTTGTTTATGCTGTTAGAGATCTGTCTAAGCCCCTACTTGGCCTCCCTGCAATAGAAGCCCTCAAACTAATAAGCCGTCTCCACACGGTAGAAGGGAAAAAGGAGGATGTCAAAACTCAATACCCCACAGTGTTCTCTGGCTTAGGGAAATTAAAGGAACCCTACACCATTGAACTGGAGCCAGATGCAGTTCCCTACGCCCTGTCAACGCCACGCCGAGTACCCCTGCCACTTCGGGACAAGGTACGTGCAGAGCTGGAGCGTATGGAGAACATGGGCGTGATTTCAAAAGTGACACAACCCACACCATGATGCGCTGGTTTGGTCACGGTCCCCAAACCTCGTGAGAAGATTAGGTTGTGTGTGGACCTGACGCACCTAAATAAGTGGGTGCGACGAGAGAGACACATCCTCCCTACAGTCGACCACACACTAGCCATAATGACGGGATCAAAGGTGTTTACAAAGCTGGACGCAGCTTCCGGTTTCTGGCAAATCCCGTTGTCGGAGGAGAGCTCACTCCTAACGACCTTCATCACCCCATTCGGGCGATATGCCTTCAACCGCCTGCCCTTCGGGATCTCATCGGCCCCTGAGCACTTCCAGCGTCGCATGTCACAGATGCTAGAGGAGTGTGCAGGTGTGGTGTGTCATGCTGATGATATTTTGGTGTATGGAGAGGATGTACATCAACACAATGAGAGACTTCATCAGGTATTGAAAAAGCTGGAGCGTGAGGGACTGACCCTGAATGCTGAAAAATGTGAGTTTGCAAAGAGCAGCATCACGTTTCTGGGCCACAAAGTCACAGCAGAGGGTGTGATGGCGGATCCAGGCAAGATCAGAGCTATAATGGAGATGCCAGAACCAACAGACGTTGAAGGGGTGAAAAGAGTAATGGGGATGGCCAACTATCTCAGCAAGTTTTTACCCCACCTGGCCTCATACACCCGCCCAATCAAAGATCTGCTGTGTGAAAAAAATGAATGGTGCTGGGAGGCGCCACAGAAGGAGGCATTTCAGAGACTTAAGTCAGAACTGAGTTCCTCACAAGTGCTAGCCACATATTCTCCTACAGCAGAGACATGTGTTTCGGCGGATGCCTCATCTTTTGGGCTCGGGGGTGTCTTGACCCAGAAACAGACGGACGACACATGGAAGCCCGTCATGTTCATTTCAAGAGGACTGTCAGAGACAGAAAAACAGTACGCACAGATCGAAAAAGAGGCTCTGGCGGCTACGTGGGCTTGCGAGCGTCTCTCATCATACCTCTTGGGACTGAAGTTCAGGTTAGAAACTGACCACAAGCCTCTAGTGCCACTGCTCAGCACCAAAGCACTAGATGAGCTCCCGCCAAGAGTGATGAGGTTCCGACTGAGGCTGCTCAGATTCAGGTTTGACATTGTGCATGTTCCTGGTAAAAATCTGATAACTGCAGACACATTATCAAGAGCTCCTGCGAAACACACATGGACACAAAAAGAGAAAGACGATGAGGCAGAAGTCAAAGTGTTCGTGGATACAGTCATTCAAAGCCTCCCTGCAACAGAAGCGAGGTTAACAGCTATACAGGTGAAACAAAAAGCTGACCCTGTCTGTGCTAAGCTCATCAGTTACTGCAAAACTGAGTGGCCTGAAAAACATGCCCTCCCACCAGACCTGGGGCCATACTGGCCTGAAAGAGAAAGTCTCACTGTGGCTGGAGAGTTGCTACTCAGGGGCCAAAGGATTGTGGTTCCCCACTGCATGAGACAGGAAATTCTCCATAATCTTCACAGTGGACATCAAGGGATTGTCAAGTGCAGAGCTAGGGCCCGCCAGTCAGTGTGGTGGCCTGGTCTGTCTGTACACATCAGTCAGATGGTGGAAAACTGCAGTACATGTTCACAGCACAGAGCAGAACACAGAGAGCCCTTGCTGACTACACCAGTGCAGGACAGACCCTGGCAGAGAGTTGGCACGGACTTGTTTTTCTGGGAGAAAAAGACTTATCTTTTGATAGTGGACTATTTTTCACGCTACATAGAGGTGGCCCATCTCAACGTGGCCTCTTCTGAGACTGTTGTGGCGGCTCTGAAGGATGTGTTTGGGCGTCATGGAGTGCCGGAAACAGTCATGTCTGATAACGGGCCGCAGTACAGTGGGGCTCCCTTCAAGGCCTTTGCTACAGAGTATGGGTTCACCCACATCACCAGTAGCCCGCATTATCCTCAAGCGAATGGGGAGGCCGAGCGTGCTGTGGCTACGGTCAAAGGACTGTGGAAAGGAGGAGGTGAGAAGGCAAAGGCTTTGTTGTCGTACCGGGCCACACCTCTGGAAAGCGGCTACTCACCGGCACAACTTCTCATGGGAAGACAGATACGCTCTACCATACCACAGCTCCCAACATCTCTACGGCCTCGTTGGCCCAACATAAAAAGTTACAGGAAATCAGAGGAACAGGCAAAGAAGAAACAACAACAGCGTTACAACTTACGCCACAGAGCACGTCCTCTGCACCTGCTCCAACCTGGTCAAAATGTGTGGCTCCCAAGAGAGAACAAAAAAGGGACTGTCATACAACATGCAACAACACCCAGGTCATACATCATACACACTAATGAGGGACAGGTCAGAAGAAATCGCACACACATGCGCACCATACAACACCCTCAACCCTGTCAGACAACACCGGATACACCCGAAAAAAATCCAGAGCCGGGTAACACAGATACACTCACTCCTGTCGTCAGAGAGACTATCAGACACATGATTACTGATGGCTCTAATACACCATATGTCACTTTCTCAGGCAGAGTCTCACGCCCTCCAGTACGCCTGGATTTATAAGTGACTGTGTCAAAGAAAAGAAGAAGGGAAAAGTGTTTTATGGATGTTTATAAGTGTTCATAAATATTGTGTTCAGATTTGGAAATAACCGAGTTTACTGTAGGAGTCAGTACTACGTAAAAAGGTTAAAGAAATGGGGGTTCTTACTTAAAGGGGGAGGTGTTGTGTACGGGATCTAGCTATGCTAGGTTGAGGTTGCTACACGGACCTGTTTATGTGATGCACACTTGAGTTGAGAAGAAAAACATGAGTTAACTGAACTCCGCTCTCCGTCTCGTCATTGTTATCAGCCAATGTAAGAGATAACACAACAACCCCCTCTTGCGATTGTGGCCCCCCCTTGTTCAAACACGTTCCCCGGTCTATGTAATTTGCCATGGTGGCTGTGAAGTCTCTGTGTGCAGCGTTAGTATTAGGTTAGCCAGGGAAAGGTTAAACTAGTTATTTGCTTGTTTTTTTTTTAGCAACTCCTGAAAATAACATTCTGTATATGCTCAGTGTCAAATGTAGTTTATGGAAAGGTGGTAGTGAGAGGCTCGATGAGGAGGAATGAGGAGCCCCACAGACTACAGGTTTCTGCTTAGTTATAGGGCCCGTCCGAGGGGGGCGGGCATAATCCCAAGTGGGCAACGCCTTTTTTCAGTTCTACGTAGAATGTACAGGCTTTTCTGATTCGCTCGTGGCTCTGCATTGTTTCTGTAAATTCGGGAAAACAGCCTGTGGAGGTGACGCAACACTTGGAAGCCTAGTACGTGTATGTAACTAGGGGTGAGCCTCCCTTTTTCAGAAGGAGCGAGTAAAACCGGTTTTTAGTGGAAGTTGGCCTTTAAGCATTTTTAAAAATCATATTTTATTCCAACATTTGTGAACTCACACAATTCTATTTGGCATAAAAAACTTCCAAGAATGAACAACAATTAAGAACATCTTAATGCCATATAAAACCATGGCTTAGAATTGTTTTGTTTTGACATTTGAAAGTTACACAACTTCTTTCACATTGTTAATCAATAAATCAATAGGCCTACATATTGCAAAAGTTATGTTGCAAATAATGAGTCTACTTTTCTATTACTCAGCTTATTTAACAACACAATGCATTCAAACATTTTGCAATGTCCATCCATCCATCCATTATCTTCCGCTGGTCCGGGGATCGGGTCGCGGGGGCAGCAGCTTGAGCAGAGAGACCCAGACGTCCCTGTCCCCGGCCACTTCCTCCAGCTCCTCTGGGGGGACCCCGAGGCGTTCCCAGGCCAGCCGAGAGACATAGTCTCTCCAACGTGTCCTGGGTCTTCCCCGGGGCCTCCTCCCAGTGGGACGGGCCCGGAACACCTCACCGGGGAGGCGTCCAGGAGGCATTCTCACCAGATGCCCGAGCCACCTCATCTGACTCCTCTCGATGCGGAGGAGCAGCGGTTCTACTCCGAGCCCCTCCCGGATGACCGAGCTTCTCACCCTATCTCTAAGGGAGAGCCCAGACACCCTGCGGAGGAAACTCATTTCGGCCGCTTGTATTCGCGATCTCGTTCTTTCGGTCACTACCCACAGCTCGTGACCATAGGTGAGGGTAGGAACATAGATTGACCGGTAAATCGAGAGCTTCGCCTTCTGGCTCAGCTCCTTCTTCACCACGACGGGCCGGTGCAGAGCCCGCATCACTGCAGACGCCGCACCGATCCGTCTGTCAATCTCCTGTTCCATTCGTCCCTCACTCGTGAACAAGACCCCGAGATACTTGAACTCCTCCACTTGGGGAAGGATCTCATTCCCGACCCGGAGAGAGCATTCCACCCTTTTCCGGCCGAAGACCATGGTCTCAGATTTGGAGGTGCTGATGGTCATCCCAGCCGCTTCACACTCGGCTGCGAACCGCTCCAGTGAGAGCTGAAGGTCACGGCCCGACGACGCCAACAGAACCAAATCGTCCGCAAAAAGCAGAGACCCGATTCTGAGGTCGCCAAACCGGACCCCCTCAACGCCCTGGCTGCGCCTAGAAATTCTGTCCATAAAAATTATGAACAGAATCGGTGACAAAGGGCAGCCCTGACGGAGTCCAACTCTCACAGGAAACATGTCCGACTTACTGCCGGCAATGCGGACCAAACTCTGACACCGGTCATACAGAGACCGAACAGCCCATATCAAGGAGTCCGGCACTCCATACTCCCGGAGCACCCCCCACAAGAGTCCCCGAGGGACACGGTCGAACGCCTTCTCCAAGTCCACAAAACACATGTAGACCGGTTGGGCGAACTCCCATGCTCCCTCCAGGATCCTGCGGAGGGTATAGAGCTGGTCCACTGTTCCACGGCCAGGACAAAAACCACACTGCACCTCCTGAATCCGAGATTCGACTATCCGGCGGATCCTCCTCTCCAGTACCCCCGAAAAGACCTTACCAGGGAGGCTGAGGAGTGTGATCCCCCTATAGTTGGAACACACCCTCCGGTCCCCCTTTTTAAAGAGGGGGACCACCACCCCGATCTGCCAGTCCAGAGGCACTGCCCCCGATGTCCACGCGATGCTGCAGAGGCGTGTCAACCAAGACAGCCCCACAACATCCAGAGCCTTGAGGAACTCAGGACGGACCTCATCCACTCCTGGGGCCTTGCCACCGAGGAGTTTTTTGACCACCTCGGCAACCTCAGCCCCAGAAATGGGAGGTCCCACGTCCGAGCTCCCCAACTCTGCTTCCTCATCGGAAGGCGTGTCGGTAGGATTGAGGAGGCCCTCGAAGTATTCCCCCCACCGACTCACGACGTCCCTAGTTGAAGTCAGCAGAGCCCCGCCCTCACCATACACGGTGTTGACGGTGCACCGCTTCCCCCCCCTGAGCCGCCGAATGGTGGACCAGAATCTCCTCGAGGCCGTCCGGAAATCGTTCTCCATGGCCTCCCCGAACTCCTCCCAAGCCCGAGTTTTTGCCTCAGCAACCGCCGAGGCTGCGTTCCGCTTGGCCTGTCGGTACCCATCAGCTGCTTCCAGAGTCCCACTGGCCAAAAAGGCCCGATAGGACTCCTTCTTCAGCTTGACGGCCTCCCTCACCACTGGGGTCCACCAGCGGGTTCGGGGATTGCCGCCACGACAGGCACCGACCACCTTGCGGCCACAGCTCCGGTCGGCCGCCTCAACAATGGAGGCACGGAACATGGCATTTTGCAATGTATATTTTAATAAAATCTTTTTAACAAAAGCTTTTATTTCGACACACAATACTGAGGTGAGAGCAGTGTGAACGTTATGTTATGATGACTGCATAGGATTCTAAATACAGTGGCCATAAGAGGACAAAAATGTGTTTATGTTATTACATTTGCAGCATTCGATAAATCGGCCAGAGTCCGTCTCTGAAAAAGGCTGCGCAACAGCGCCAAAACATAGCAGTGGCCAACAAAGGAATTACACATGTACTCACCATAGAGAATAAACAGGAAGAAATGAGATTAACGGTGTTAAAGTCCGGTGCGGGAGGGATGGAATACATTACGGACACATTTTGGAGGGCCAAGAAAAATGATGTGGCGGGCCGTAGTTTTGGGACAATTGGTCTAACTTAAAGGGGACATGAAAAAAATCCCCTTTTTCTGTGCTTGAGAGCACATGTTTGGGTGGCTGAAGTCACTACAAGTCAAGAAGTAAGAAAACACAACCCTGTCACTTTGTTTTGGGCCCATAGATGTGAAAATGTGTCATTCAGTGTGTGCTTGAGATTTGAGGGTAAAGTTAGGTCACTTTCCAAGAGGTGACTTTGTTCTTCTTAAAGACTGTATATTATGATCCAGGATATTAAAGGTCAGCAGTGAATAAGTTTCATGTCTTTAACAGCTGAAGGATTCCTTTAGTCGGCCTTTTAGCTGTTACTAATTCAGTTCAAAGTCATCCTGGCAGCAGTTTAATTTCCCGTCACCTCTCAGCAAATTGAACTGGAACAACTGGGAAAACTTCCCTGAACAGACAGAATAACAGTGTTGTGTAGATAGGGTGACCAACCGTCCCGCGTAGCGCGTGCGCGTACAGCGTTTGAGGCCAAAATAGTCCGTCCCGCAAATTCAGAGCTTGTCCCGCATAATTGATTCTTGCTGGGGTTGTCACTTTCCCCGCGCCACCCAGATAGCCAAACGAGCGTTACTTGACATTTCAGAACAGCACAGTCGCCGCAGACTGTAGAGCTACAACAGATCCACACACGCGCGCACACACACACACCCCTTGCAGTCGCATCTGACAGGCTGGCTGTTATCAAATATTTGTTGTTGCCATGACAATTGACTCAACGTTCGCAGTGATGATGAACGTCAATTCACGCGCCTCATCACTAGGCACTTCAGTCAGTCAGTTGGCGCGGCATACTTGGCTAGAACTAGTTGTGGATTGTGGTTTGTGGATAAAAAAAACACAGGGGAAAATGGCAGGTGAGGCACCTCCAATTAAAAAGCGAAAATGTATGTACCGGAAAGAATGGGAAAATGTGTATGAATGGGTGAAATTCGTTGAGGGGTACGTACGCCGAGAGGGCATTTTGTGACTTGTGTAAATCATCCTTCTCAATCGGACATGGGGGTGAATACGACGTCAAACGCCATCATTGAATGTTCAAAATATTATTGTTATCATTATTATTGTTATATATTACATCACCAATAACAGAGGAATCAATATATATAGGCTATATATATATAAATTGATATACCATGTAAGGTAGTATGTGCTAGAAATGGGTAAACCACTAAGAGTCTGGCGGCGGGGCGGCGTCCCCCCTTGTCCCCCATAAACATACCCCTTGTCCCCCCTTGTCCCCCATAAACATACCCCTTGTCCCCCCTTGGGCTTATGAGCAGGTGGTCACCCTATGTGTAGATGGTCGACACAAAGCACATTTTATTCAAATATTTTCAGTTCTCTGAACAGTGATCAAGCTGCAACTTGATTAGAGTTTACAGATTCTCTTCAGTCCACCTTAAAGAAAGAGAGAGTTTAATTCCTGCTTGTTTATGGTGTGTTGTTTTTAATATGAAATATTCACTTTGTTTCTTCTTCTTTTCTCTCCATTTATGCGTGTCGGACCATAAAGAACAAAAACGCCGTGATGAAGGTAGGTGTGAGTTTCTGTTTTGTTCTCCAGGTGTAACCAGCCCCTTAACTGATATAAAATGGAACATGTTTCAGTCTTCACCATCTTTAATAGGAGACATGATTTGGGTTATTGATCTATGGAGGAATGTTTGATTGATAACAGAGTAGTTTTTATGGAACTTGATATCCATAAGTGCTAATCATTTTCCACAGCAGCTGGTCCCAAAAACAGATGTTGCCTCCTTGTAATCCTCTATTGTAAAATATTTGCTGCATACAGAAGTTAAAGTGAACTGACTCAGATCTTCTTTTTACTTGGTGTGAGAGACAAAGTCCTGCTTTTTTTCTGAATCCTTTAAAGTTCAGCAGTCAGTTATCAGGTTTGAAGTCCATCATGCTTTCCAGTTTAATTCAGTCCACCTTGAAGCATCTGTGACTGGTTGTTAGTCTAACTCAGTGGTCCCCAAACTTTTTCTGAAGAGGGCCGGCTTGCTCTGCATGGCTCTTTGAGAGGGCCGGAGGCCGGAGATTTTCCATGTAAATTACAGTAAATATGCCTACTGTATGCAGCAGATCTATCTTAGCTGAATTTTAGCCCATTCAATGTGGGCTGTTGTTATTATTTCTGTTAGGCTGCTATCATGTTAAAATGATATAACACAGTTTTAAATTAAATCACAAAATAATAATAATAACATGAATAATTTTAGATAAAAGCCTGTTTAAGCATTTTTAAAAATCAGATTTTATTCCAACATTTGTGAATTCATACATTTCTATTTGGGATAAAAACTTCCAAGAATGAACAACAATTAAGAACATTTTAATGCCATATAAAACCATGGCTTAGAATTGTTTTTTGTTTTGACAATTGAAAGTTACACAACTTCTTTCACATTGTTAATCAATAAATCAATAGGCCTACATATTGTAAAATTATGTTGCAAGTAATGAGTCTAATTTACTATTACTCAGCTTACTTAACAACACAACGCATTCAAACATTTTGCAATGTATGTTTTAATAAAATCTTTTTTAAAAAAGCATTTATTTTGACACACAATACTGAGGTGAGAGCAGTGTGGACGTTATGTTATGATGGCTGCATAGGATTCTAAATACAGTGGCCATAAGAGGACAAAAATGTGTTTATGTTATTACATTTGCAGCATTCGATAAATCGGCCAGAGTCCGTCTCTGAAAAAGGCTGCGTAACAGCGCCAAACCTACCAGTGGCCAATAATGGAATTACACATGTTCTCACCATAGAGAATAAACAGGAAGACATGAGATTAACGGTGTTAAAGTCCGGTGCGGGAGGGATGGAATACATTACGGACACATTTTGGAGGGCCATAAAAAATGATGTGGCGGGCCGTAGTTTGGGGACCATTGGTCTAACTTAAAGGGGACATGAAAAAAATCCCCTTTTTCTGTGCTTGAGAGCACATGTTTGGGTGTCTGAAGTCACTACAAGTCAAGAAGTAAGAAAACACAACCCTGTCACTTTGTTTTGGGCCCATAGATGTGAAAATGTGTCCTTCAGTGTGTGTTTGAGATTTGAGGGTAAAGTTAGGTCATTTTCCAAGAGGTGACTTTGTTCTTCTTAAAGACTGTATATTATGATCCAGGATATTAAAGGTCAGCAGTGGATAAGTTTCATGTCTTTAACAGCTGAAGGATTCCTTTAGTCGGCCTTTTAGCTGTTACTGATTCAGTTCAAAGTCATCCTGGCAGCAGTTTCATTTCCCGTCACCTCTCAGCAAATTGAACTGGAACAACTGGGAAAACTTCCCTGAACAGACAGAATAACAGTGTTGTGTAGATGGTCGACACAAAGCACATTTTATTCAAATATTTTCAGTTCTCTGAACAGTGATCAACCTGCAACTTGATTAGAGTTTACAGATTCTCTTCAGTCCACCTTAAAAAAAGAGAGAGTTTAATTCCAGCTTGTTTATGGTGTGTTGTTTTTAATATGAAATATTCACTTTGTTTCTTCTTCTTTTCTCTCCATTTATGTGTGTCGGATCATAAAGAACAAAAACGTCTTGATGAAGGTAGGTGTGAGTAACTAGTTTGTTCTCCAGGTGTAACCAGCCCCTTAACTGATATAAAATGGAATTTGTTTCAGTCTTCACCATCTTGAATAGGAGACATGATTTGGGTTATTGATCTATGGAGGAATGTTTGATTGATAACAGAGTGGTTTTTATGGAACTTGATATCCATAAGTGCTAATCATTTTCCACAGCAGCTGGTCCCAAAAACAGATGTTGCCTCCTTGTAATCCACTATTTTAAAATATTTGCCGCATACAGAAGTTAAAGTGAACTGACTCAGATCTTCTTTTTACTTGGTGTTCGAGACAAAGTCCTATATGCAGCAGATCTATCTTAGCTGAATTTTAGCCCATTCAATGTGGGCTGTTGTTATTATTTCTGTTAGGCTGCTATCAGGGCTGGACTGGGACCAAAAAATGGCCCGGGCATTTTTTGGTCATGGCGGCCCACCATGAATATTTATACGATCACATAAGTAATCTCATCACTTTCTGTGAAAAATGCAATTAAATCCTAACACAAATGTATTCATTTAAATAAATCTCCTCACCTTACAAAAGCAGTTTTTTTCATTAAATCGCTCTTCTCTGCCACTCTGTCAACCACTGTGTGTCGGTATCAAGGGACACAAGAACATCTTACTCGGTGGCCATCAACATAAAGACTTCCAGTTTGCTAGCAGAAAGGCAACTCCTCAGTCTGTGTTTGATGTAGCGGAGGGTTGAAAATGACCGAAAATGACAGAGGCAGGAATATTAATTTCGTATTTCTCCGGTTACCTACTAATCCATTTCATCAAAGCAATGTTTCACTAATATTACATGAACAACTGTAACCTGTAACACCTGCAAACAATATAGTTATCACAAGCTAAAATAACACTGAACACTTTGGTGTCTACATGAGAGTGTCATAAACATTAATGACACACTTGATATCTATGACCGATGTCATTGGGTATTTGCAATATCTGCACACCAGTCAACTTTACATAAGCCTACAAAATGGAATGGCACTAGATACGTTTTAGCCTTGTCTACACACATTCAAATAAAGTAAATCTACTCATAGTATTAGTTGAAAATAAAGACTCTGAATGATCTCTGTGACAGAAACGCGCACGAGCACACACGCACACACACACACACAGACACAGACACACACCTCCTAACCAACAAGGTTGTGCAAAAAAAACAGGCTAGGTTTTTTTATTCGTCTTCCAGCCTGACTGGAAAAAATAAGTAATAATTTCAGCATGATCAATTCCCCCCATACTGATGTAGTGAAGATGTAGCCTACCAGTCGTTTATCTATAAATACCTAATTTAAGTCTCCACGCACACGGAGAGCCCTCAGTCCTCCCATTATAAAAACATGTCGTCATTCTGCTAACATTTCGCCTAACATTAGCCTACTTCTTACCGGGCTGGCTATTCTGACCTCCTCAATGTGTCCCTGGGTCACGTCTGTCTCCTCCTCCACCTCTGAATCCACCTCGATAGCTTCTTCCTCTGTGTTTGGCCTACACTGTTCTACGGAGACACTCGTGCACTGGGGGCTGCTGATGAGGTTGACGGCCCTGGCCCTGCACTTGATGGCCCTGCACCCGGTGCTGTGGTCGGGGTGGAAGCACTTGCAAACATGTCAGTAAGCTTCGCACATTTTGCTGCTTGTAGGCTTTTTAGCCTTTTATCTCGCAGCTTCTGTGCACCACCCTTTCGTTTCTGTTGTTTATCCATTTCGGTTTTTAACTGTTCTCTCCTAGTCCGTTCAGCTCAAATGGTAGGATTGATGACCTGGGTAAACGGTGAGGGGAGGGGCGGGCCAAAGAGGTGCTGAGAGATTTCATTGGACTAGCCCCGTCAATATGAAATCGTGGGCCGCCCGCCGGTCACTTTATTTTTATTTTTATTTTTTACATCAATAAAAAAAAACAAAAAAAACGACATCACCGGCCCTCGAGGGGCGTCGGCCCACCGGAAAAATGTCCGGTATGCCCGACGGTCAGTCCAGCCCTGGCTGCTATCATGTTAAAATGATATAACACAGTGTTAAATGGAAATAGCTGAAATCACAAAATATTAATAATAACATGAATAATTTTAGATAAAAGCCTGTTTAAGCATTTTTAAAAATCATATTTTATTCCAACATTTGTGAATTCATACA
The DNA here is from genome assembly GCF_027942865.1 of Odontesthes bonariensis. Classification (NCBI taxonomy): domain Eukaryota; kingdom Metazoa; phylum Chordata; class Actinopteri; order Atheriniformes; family Atherinopsidae; genus Odontesthes; species Odontesthes bonariensis. The sequence goes on from NC_134511.1 coordinate 2,868,144, forward strand.
TTTCTATTTGGGATAAAAACTTCCAAGAATGAACAACAATTAAGAACATTTTAATGCCATATAAAACCATGGCTTAGAATTGTTTTTTGTTTTGACAATTGAAAGTTACACAACTTCTTTCACATTGTTAATCAATAAATCAATAGGCTTACATATTGTAAAATTATGTTGCAAATAATGAGTCTAATTTTCTATTACTCAGCTTATTTAACAACACAATGCATTCAAACATTTTGCAATGTATGTTTTAATAAAATCTTTTTAACAAAAGCTTTTATTTCGACACACAATACTGAGGTGAGAGCAGTGTGAACGTTATGTTATGATGACTGCATAGGATTCTAAATACAATGGCCATAAGAGGACAAAAATGCGTTTATGTTATTACATTTTCAGCATTCGATAAATCGGCCAGAGTCCGTCTTTGAAAAAGGCTGCACAACAGCGCCAAACCTACCTGTGGCCAACAAAGGAATTACACATGTACTCGCCATAGAGAATAAACAGGAAGAAATGAGATTAACGGTGTTAAAGTCCAGTGCGGGAGGGATGGAATACATTACGGACACATTTTGGAGGGCCAAGAAAAATGATGTGGCGGGTCACTTTCCAAGAGGGGACTTTGTTCTTCTTAAAGACTGTATATTATGATCCAGGATATTAAAGGTCAGCAGTGGATAAGTTTCATGTCTTTAACAGCTGAAGGATTCCTTTAGTCGGCCTTTTAGCTGTTACTGATTCAGTTCAAAGTCATCCTGGCAGCAGTTTCATTTCCCGTCACCTCTCAGCAAATTGAACTGGAACAACTGGGAAAACTTCCCTGAACAGACAGAATAACAGTGTTGTGTAGATGGTCGACACAAAGCACATTTTATTCAAATATTTTCAGTTCTCTGAACAGTGATCAACCTGCAACTTGATTAGAGTTTACAGATTCTCTTCAGTCCACCTTAAAGAGAGTTTAATTCCAGCTTGTTTATGGTGTGTTGTTTTTAATATGAAATATTCACTTTGTTTCTTCTTCTTTTCTCTCCATTTATGTGTGTCGGACCATAAAGAACAAAAACGCCGTGAAGACGGTAGGTGTGAGTTTCTGTTTTGTTCTCCTGGTGTAACCAGCCCCTTAACTGATATAAAATGGAATAGGTTTCAGTCTTCACCATCTTGAATAGGAGACATGATTTGGGTTATTGATCTATGGAGGAATGTTTGATTGATAACAGAGTAGTTTTTAATGGAACTTGATATCCATAAGTGCTAATCATTTTCCACAGCAGCTGGTCCCAAAAACAGATGTTGCCTCCTTGTAATCCTCTATTGTAAAATATTTGCTGCATACAGAAGTTAAAGTGAACTGACACAGATCTTCTTTTTACTTGGTGTGAGAGACAAAGTCCTGCTTTTTTCTGAATCCTTTAAAGTTCAACAGTCAGTTATCAGGTCTGAAGTCCATCATGCTTTCCAGTTTAATTCAGTCAACCTTGAAGCATCTGTGACTGGTTGTTAGTCTAACTCAGTGGTCCCCAAACTTTTTCTAAAGAGGGCCGGCTCGCTCTGCATGGCTCTTTGAGAGGGCCGGAGATTTTCCATGTAAATTACAGTAAATATGCCTACTGTATGCAGCAGATCTATTTTAGCTGAATTTTAGCCCATTCAATGTGGGCTTTTGTTATTATTTCTGTTAGGCTGCTGTCATGTTCAAATTATATAACACACTGTCACGGCAGTCTTTAACTGGACACACTAGTTCAGACACAAACCAAAAGGATCAGAGGTGGTGATAAACCGGTTTATTGCCAAGACACGGGTAACAGGTGGAAACAGAGGCGCAGGATAATGGAGATGGACCAGTAACCAGAAGGTGGGGAATCCAGGGGAAAACAGGGACTGATCGTCTGTGAGGGAGGCTGGCGGCTTAGAGGTAGGAGGATTCCAGGGAGACCATGGCAGGGCAGGTGAGTAGCTGAGACCAGGAGCTGAAGACAGGGACATAAAGGTTCAGTAATATGCACAGACAATACTGTAGAAAAGACCAGAGTCAAGGCTCAATACCACTGAGGACAAGCAGACGATCTGGCGGCGAGTGAAGGACTGAACCAGGGCTTTATGGGTGAAGAGAGTAGATGTAGATGAGGCTCCATTGATTGCAGGTGTGTGTAGATAATTGGTTCCAGCTCCAGACCAACCTCCAGTCAGGAAACACAGGAAATCCTGACAGTACCCCCCCACTAATGGGTCGCCTCACGGCGACCCCTAGGCTTGGAAGGATGAGCTGCATGGAACTCCCTCACCATTGTAGCATCCAGGATCAAGGACCGTGGCACCCAAGACCGCTCCTCCGGGCCATAACCTTCCCCATCAACCAAATACTGGAGGCCTCTTCCCCTTCGCCGCACATGCAGCAGGCGCCGAACTGAATGCAGGGTGGTTGTCGATGAGCCGGGGAGGAGGCGGGGGTAAGGCCGGAGGGCAAAGAACACTGTGGCGAACAGGCTTTAACTGAGACACATGGAATGTAGGATGGACCCTGAGAGGCCTGGGCAGTTCTAGACGGACAGCAGTGGGACTGATAATCTTCGAAATCTTGAAGGGACCAAGATAACGAGGCGACAGCTTACGAGAATCTGTCTTCAGCGGTATATCTTTAGAAGATAACCAAACTGACTGACCTGCTTGGTACTGAGGAGCGGGAGTCCGATGGCGGTCAGCTGCCTGCTTGGTCCGGGCAGAGGAATGAAGAAGAGATGAGCGGGCCTTTTCCCATACCCTCTGACAGCGTATTAGATGCTGCTGGATGGATGGCACAGCCAGCTGCTTCTCATGACAGGGGAACAGAGGGGGCTGGTAACCCAGTGAGGCTTCAAATGAGGACATACCTGTAGCAGATGAGACCAGGGAGTTGTGGGCATATTCAATCCACAGAAGGTATGTGCTCCAGGAAGCTGGGTTGGCTGTCACCATGCAACGGAGGGATGTTTCCAGGTCCTGGTTAGCCCTCTGTCTGGCCGTTTGATTGGGGATGGAAACCCGAAGAAAGGCTTGCTGTAGCCCCGAGATCCTGACAAAAGGTTCGCCATACCTGCGATACAAACTGAGGTCCCCTGTCAGACACAATGTCCACTGGGATGCCATGTAAACGAATGACATGGTAGGTAAGTAGATCAGTAGTTTCTTTGGCTGATGGCAGTTTGGGTATGACAATGAAATGTGCTGCTTTAGAAAAACGATCTACCACAGTAAGGATGGCAGAATTACCTTGAGAATTTGGAAGTCCAGTCACAAAGTCCAGAGCAATGTGGGACCACGGTCGACCTGGGATGGGCAGCGGCTGGCGAACTCGAGGACTTCCCTCTAGCACAGACAGAACAAGCCAAAACATAGGAGCGTGTGTCTTGATCCATAGCGGGCCACCAGAAGTTGCGTCTCAGAAGGGATAATGTTCTATTGATTCCAGGATGGCAGGAGAATTTACTATTATGTATCCATTGAAGCACTTGGGCTCGGGCTGCCTCAGGGACAAACTGAAGGCCAGGGGGACCCGTACCTGGATCAGGTTGGGTGCGAAGAGCTTCTTGGATACAGGACTCAATCTCCCAGGTGATGGGGGCGATGATATAGGAGGAAGGGAGAATAGTATTAGATTTGACAGGGACCTCCTCCTGGCTGAACTGGCGGGATAGGGCATCAGGTTTTACGTTGCGTGAACCAGGACGATAGGTAAGGGTAAAGTTGAATCTGCTGAAGAAAAGGGCCCACCTCGCTTGTCGGGGATTTAATCTCTTGGCTGACTGGATATATGCTAGATTCTTTTAGTCAGTCCATACCACAAATGGCTGTTCAGCGCCCTCCAGCCGATGTCGCCATTCCTCTAAGGCCATCTTCACCGCCAGCAACTCCCTGTCGCCAACATCATAGTTCCGTTCTGCCGGTGACAGCTGTTTAGAGAAGAATGCACAGGGGTGGAGCTTGTTCCCAGCACCGCAGCGCTGAGAGAGGACAGCTCCCACTCCTGCCTCCGAAGCATCCACCACGAATGGCAGGGATGAATCAGGGTGAACAAGGACCGGGGCTGTGGTGAAGAGTCTCTTGAGACGACGAAAGGCAGCATCAGCTTCTGGGGACCACTGGAATGACACTGCAGAAGAGGTTAGGCGGGTAAGAGGGGTGATCACAGTGCTAAAGTTCCTAATGAACCTTCTATAGAAGTTGGCAAAGCCAATAAATCTTTGCAGCTCCTTACGGTTGCCAGGAATGGGCCACTTAGTCACTGCTTCCACTTTCTCTGGGGCGGTCCTGAACTGTCCTTCCTCAATAATAAACCCCAGAAAACTGACCTTTTTGGCATGAAATTCGCACTTAACAGCCTTAGCATAGAGTTTGTTTTCCAGAAGACGCTGAAGGACGGCCCGCACATGCTCCTGGTGCTCCTCTCGGGATCGGGAAAAGATCAGGATATCATCCAGATACACAAAGACAAATCTGTTCAAGAAATCTCGTAGTACGTCATTTATTAACGCCTGGAAGACTGCAGGGGCATTGGTGAGCCCAAAAGGCATGACACGGTACTCAAAATGGCCCAAAGGGGTGTTGAATGCAGTCTTCCATTCGTCCCCTTCCCTAATCCGTACCAAGTGATAGGCATTTCGGAGGTCTAGCTTCGTGAATATGGTAGCTCCGTGGAGTGGAGTAAATGCTGAATCGATGAGGGGTAGAGGATATTTATTCTTTACTGTGATGTTGTTCAACTGTCTGTAATCTATGCAAGGTCTCAATGTAGAGTCTTTCTTAGACACAAAAAAGAATCCGGCTCCTAAGGGGGACGAGGAAGGCTGGATGATCCCTGCAGCCAGGGAATCCCCAATGTATTTCTCCATAGCCTCATGCTCAGGTCAATAGAGCAATCATAGGGCCGATGAGGGGGCAGAGAGAGTGCTTTGGACTTGCTAAACACCTGCTGCAGGTCATGATATGCCTCAGGGACACCATCAAGGTCTGGTGGTTCAGGAGGGGGATCCACTCCATCTGTAGGCAGATCTCAAACAATTTTCAAAACAAAAGGTGCTCCAGCTCAGGACCTTACCACTAGCCCAATTTATGTTGGGGTTGTGTAATCTTAACCAGGGGAGCCCAAGACTGAGTGGCGTGCTGGGTGTGGAAGCGTATGGATTCCCTGTGGTTACCAGAAATAACAAGCAAGAGTGGCTGGGTGCAGTGTGTTACTCGGGCCAGGACTCTCCCATCCACAGCAAGAGCAGTCCGAGGCTCCTCCAAAAGCTCCAGTGTTAGACCTGCTTGTTCTGCCACCTGTTGGTCGAGGAAGTTCTCTTCGGCCCCCCGAGTCCACCAACGCCAATATGGGTAGAGAGAAGGAGTTACAACAGAGAGAGGCAGGCAACCGGAAACCGTTTAGCTTCTTCTGGGGGGACTTGGTTTGGCCCACCAGTACCCCCACAGTTACTGGTGAGCTCGGTCTTTTGGCCGCACGGGACAGACGGCAATAAAATGTCCTCTTCTGCCACAATATAGGCACTCACCTGCCTGACGCCTCCGTAGCCTCTCCTCAGGAGTTAGGTGAGCCCGACCCAGCTGCATAGGCTCCTCCGAGGTCCTGGAAGGTAAGGCAAGAGCTGCAGCAGGAGTTGGGCTGGAGGTCGGTAGAGACAGAGGAGGCCTAGACCTGGGAGCAGGAGCAGGAGTCTTCCCCCGAAGATGAGAGCGAAGCCGGTTATCAATCCTGTTAAAGAAATCAAGGCGTCCAAGTTATCAGGTTCATCTCTGGAGACTAGCTCAGTCTTCAACTGTTCATTCAATCCCTTTACAAAAGCAGTTCTTAATGCATCGTTGGTCCAGTCTACTTCTTCTGCCAGCGTCCAGAATTCAATGGTGTACTCAGAGATGGGCCTGGAACCCTGGGATAAATTCATTAACTTCATGGACGCATCATTTTGATAATCTGGATGATCAAACACTCGCTTGAACTCCTCCAAGAAATCATCAAAACTCAGTTTACGGGCTGAACGGCAGGAGAAACGGGCCTCGGCCCAGGCTAGTGCTTTTCCCCTTAATGAACTACAAACATACTGAATCTTAGAGAAATCAGAGGCGAAAGACACAGGTCTTAGCTGGAAAACAGTGGAGCACTGGAAAAGAAAACCTCTGCACAGACTTGGCAGGCCAGAGTACGGTTCCGGGTCGGGGGCCTTGGAGTCCCTGGGCTCAGGACTCGCAGGAACAACGGCAGCTGTGGGGGGAGACAAGGGCTGCAAGGTGAGAAGAGCAGAAACCTGAGAGGTTAGTTGGGATACTTGTTGAATTAAACTCTGGTTGTGTTCGTAAAGAGCCCGAATGCACTGTTCGTGTTGTCCGAGTAGGTTCCCTTGCTGGGAAACTGCATGATGGAGGGGGCTTGGTTTGGGGTCTGTGTCTGATGTGTCCATCTTGTGGCCAGATCGTACTGTCACGGCAGTCTTTAACTGGACACACTAGTTCAGACACAAACCAAAGGGATCAGAGGTGGTGATAAACCGGTTTATTGCCAAGACACGGGTAACAGGTGGAAACAGAGGCGCAGGATAATGGAGATGGACCAGTAACCAGAAGGTGGGGAATCCAGGGGAAAACAGGGACTGATCGTCTGTGAGGGAGGCTGGCGGCTTAGAGGTAGGAGGATTCCAGGGAGACCATGGCAGGGCAGGTGAGTAGCTGAGACCAGGAGCTGAAGACAGGGACATAAAGGTTCAGTAATATGCACAGACAATACTGTAGAAAAGACCAGAGTCAAGGCTCAATACCACTGAGGATAAGCAGACAATCTGGTGGCGAGTGAAGGACTGAACCAGGGCTTTATGGGTGAAGAGAGTAGATGTAGATGAGGCTCCATTGATTGCAGGTGTGTGTAGATAATTGGTTCCAGCTCCAGACCAACCTCCAGTCAGGAAACACAGGAAATCCTGACACAGTTTTAAATGGAAATAGCTGAAATCACAAAATATTAATAATAACATGAATAATTTTAGATAAAAGCCTGTTTAAGCATTTTTAAAAATCATATTTTATTCCAACATTTGTGAACTCACACAATTTTATTTGGCATAAAAAACTTCCAAGAATGAACAACAATTAAGAACATCTTAATGCCATATAAAACCATGGCTTAGAATTGTTTTTTTTTGACAATTGAAAGTTACACAACTTCTTTCACATTGTTAATCAATAAATCAATAGGCGTACATATTTAAAAACTTATGTTGCAAATAATTAGTCTAATTTACTATTACTCAGCTTATTTAACAACACAATGCATTCAAACATTTTGCAATGTATGTTTTAATAAAATCTTTAAAAAAAAACGCATTTATTTTGACACACAATACTGAGGTGAGAGCAGTGTGAACGTTATGTTATGATGACTGCATAGGATTTTAAATACAGTGGCCATAAGAGGACAAAAATGTGTTTATGTTATTACATTTGCAGCATTCGATAAATCGGCCAGAGTCCGTCTCTGAAAAACAGCGCCAAAACCTATCAGTGGCCAACAAAGGAATTACACATGTACTCGCCACAGAGAATAAACAGGAAGAAATGAGATTAACAGTGTTGAAGTCCGGTGCGGGAGGGATGGAATACATTACGGACACATTTTGGAGGGCCAAAAAAAATGATGTGGCGGGTCACTTTCCAAGAGGTGACTTTGTTCTTCTTAAAGACTATATTATGATCCAGGATATTAAAGGTCAGCAGTGGATAAGTTTCATGTCTTTAACAGCTGAAGGATTCCTTTAGTCGGCCTTTTAGCTGTTACTGATTCAGTTCAAAGTCATCCTGGCAGCAGTTTCATTTCCTGTCACCTCTCAGCAAATTGAACTGGAACAACTGGGAAAACTTCCCTGAACAGACAGAATAACAGTGTTGTGTAGATGGTCGACACAAAGCACATTTTATTCAAATATTTTCAGTTCTCTGAACAGTGATCAAGCTGCAACTTGATTAGAGTTTACAGATTCTCTTCAGTCCACCTTAAAGAAAGAGAGAGTTTAATTCCAGCTTGTTTATGGTGTGTTGTTTTTAATATGAAATATTCACTTTGTTTCTTCTTCTTTTCTCTCCATTTATGTGTGTCGGACCATAAAGAACGTCGTAGAGAAGGTAGGTGTGAGTTCCTGTTTTGTTCTCCAGGTGTAACCAGCCCCTTAACTGATATAAAATGGAATATGTTTCAGTCTTCACCATCTTGAATAGGAGACATGATTTGGGTTATTGATCTATGGAGGAATGTTTGATTGATAACAGAGTAGTTTTTATGGAACTTGATATCCATGTGCTAATCATTTTCCACAGCAGCTGGTCCCAAAAACAGATGTTGCCTCCTTGTAATCCTCTATTGTAAAATATTTGCTGCATACAGAAGTTAAAGTGAACTGACTCAGATCTTCTTTTTACTTGGTGTTAGAGACAAAGTCCTGCTTTTTTCTGAATCCTTTAAAGTTCAGCAGTCAGTTATCAGGTTTGAAGTCCATCATGCTTTCCAGTTTAATTCAGTCCACCTTGAAGCATCTGTGACTGGTTGTTAGTCTAACTCAGTGGTCCCCAAACTTTCTAAAGAGGGCCGGCTCGCTCTGCATGGCCCTTTGAGAGGGCCGGAGGCCGGAGATTTTCCATGTAAATTACAGTAAATATGCCTACTGTATGCAGCAGATCTATCCTAGCTGAATTTTAGCCCATTAATTGTGGGCTGTTGTTATTATTTCTGTTAGGCTGCTATCATGTTAAAATGATATAACACAGTTTTAAATGGAAATAGCTGAAATCACAAAATAAGAATAATAACATGAATAATTTTAGATAAAAGCCAATTTAAGCATTTTTAAAAATCATATTTTATTCCAACATTTGTGAACTCACACAATTCTATTTGGCATAAAAAACTTCCAAGAATGAACAACAATTAAGAACATTTTAATGCCATATAAAACCATGGCTTAGAATTGTTTTGTTTTGACAATTGAAAGTTACACAACTTCTTTCACATTGTTAATCAATAAATAAATAGGCGTACATATTTCAAAACTTATGTTGCAAATAATTAGTCTAATTTACTATTACTCAGCTTACTTAACAACACAACGCATTCAAACATTTTGCAATGTATGTTTTAATAAAATCTTTTTTAAAAAAGCATTTATTTTGACACACAATACTGAGGTGAGAGCAGTGTGGACGTTATGTTATGATGACTGCATAGGATTCTAAATACAGTGACCATAAGAGGACAAAAATGAGTTTATGTTATTACATTTGCAGCATTCAATAAATCGGCCAGAGTCCGTCTCTGAAAAAGGCTGCGCAACAGCGCCAAAACCTACCAGTGGCCAACAAAGGAATTACACATGTTCTCACCATAGAGAATAAACAGGAAGAAATGAGATTAACGGTGTTAAAGTCCGGTGCGGGAGGGATGGAATACATTATGGACACATTTTGGAGGTCCAAAAAAAATGATGTGGCAGGTCACTTTCCAAGAGGTGACTTTGTTCTTCTTAAAGACTGTATATTATGATCCAGGATATTAAAGGTCAGCAGTGGATAAGTTTCATGTCTTTAACAGCTGAAGGATTCCTTTAGTCGGCCTTTTAGCTGTTACTGATTCAGTTCAAAGTCATCCTGGCAGCAGTTTCATTTCCCGTCACCTCTCAGCAAATTGAACTGGAACAACTGGGAAAACTTCCCTGAACAGACAGAATAACAGTGTTGTGTAGATGGTCGACACAAAGCACATTTTATTCAAATATTTTCAGTTCTCTGAACAGTGATCAACCTGCAACTTGATTAGAGTTTACAGATTCTCTTCAGTCCACCTTAAAAAAAGAGAGAGTTTAATTCCAGCTTGTTTATGGTGTGTTGTTTTTAATATGAAATATTCACTTTGTTTCTTCTTCTTTTCTCTCCATTTATGTGTGTCGGACCATGATGAACAAATACGTCCTGCAGCTCTTTTGAGTGAGTAACTGTTTTGTTCTCCAGGTGTAACCAGCCCCTTAACTGATATAAAATGGAATATATTTCAGTCTTCACCATCTTGAATGGGAGACATGATTTGGGTTATTGATCTATGGAGGAATGTTTGATTGATAACAGAGTAGTTTTTATGGAACTTGATATCCATAAGTGCTAATCATTTTCTACAGCAGCTGGTCCCAAAAACAGATGTTGCCTCCTTGTAATCCTCTATTGTAAAATATTTGCTGCATACAGAAGTTAAAGTGAACTGACTCAGATCTTCTTTTTACTTGGTGTGAGAGACAAAGTCCTGCTTTTTTCTGAATCCTTTAAAGTTCAGCAGTCAGTTATCAGGTCTGAAGTCCATCATGCTTTCCAGTTTAATTCAGTCCACCTTGAAGCATCTCTGACTGGTTGTTAGTCTAACTCAGTGGTCCCCAAACTTTTTCTGAAGAGGGCCGGCTTGCTCTGCATGGCTCTTTGAGAGGGCCGGAGGCCGGAGATTTTCCATGTAAATTACAGTAAATATGCCTACTGTATGCAGCAGATCTATCTTAGCTGAATTTTAGCCCATTCAATGTGGGCTGTTGTTATTATTTCTGTTAGGCTGCTTTCATGTTAAAATGATATAACACAGTTTTAAATTAAATCACAAAATAATAATAATAACATGAATAATTTTAGATAAAAGCCTGTTTAAGCATTTTTAAAAATCAGATTTTATTCCAACATTTGTGAATTCATACATTTCTATTTGGGATAAAAAACTTCCAAGAATGAACAACAATTAAGAACATCTTAATGCCATATAAAACCATGGCTTAGAATTGTTTTTTGTTTTGACAATTGAAAGTTACACAACTTCTTTCACATTGTTAATCAATAAATCAATAGGCCTACATATTGTAAAATTATGTTGCAAATAATGAGTCTAATTCACTATTACTCAGCTTACTTAACAACACAACGCATTCAAACATTTTGCAATGTATGTTTTAATAAAATCTTTTTTAAAAAAGCATTTATTTTGACACACAATATTGAGGTGAGAGCATTGTGAACGTTATGTTATGATGACTGCATAGGATTCTAAATACAGTGGCCATAAGAGGACAAAAATGTGTTTATGTTATTACATTTGCAGCATTCGATAAATCGGCCAGAGTCCGTCTCTGAAAAAGGCTGCGTAACAGCGCCAAACCTACCAGTGGCCAATAATGGAATTACACATGTTCTCACCATAGAGAATAAACAGGAAGAAATGAGATTAACGGTGTTAAAGTCCGGTGCGGGAGGGATGGAATACATTACGGATACATTTTGGAGGGCCATAAAAAATGATGTGGCGGGCCGTAGTTTGGGGACCATTGGTCTAACTTAAAGGGGACATGAAAAAAATCCCCTTTTTCTGTGCTTGAGAGCACATGTTTGGGTGTCTGAAGTCACTACAAGTCAAGAAGTAAGAAAACACAACCCTGTCACTTTGTTTTGGGCCCATAGATGTGAAAATGTGTCCTTCAGTGTGTGTTTGAGATTTGAGGGTAAAGTTAGGTCATTTTCCAAGAGGTGACTTTGTTCTTCTTAAAGACTGTATATTATGATCCAGGATATTAAAGGTCAGCAGTGGATAAGTTTCATGTCTTTAACAGCTGAAGGATTCCTTTAGTCGGCCTTTTAGCTGTTACTGATTCAGTTCAAAGTCATCCTGGCAGCAGTTTCATTTCCCGTCACCTCTCAGCAAATTGAACTGGAACAACTGGGAAAACTTCCCTGAACAGACAGAATAACAGTGTTGTGTAGATGGTCGACACAAAGCACATTTTATTCAAATATTTTCAGTTCTCTGAACAGTGATCAAGCTGCAAGTTGATTAGAGTTTACAGATTCTCTTCAGTCCACCTTAAAGAAAGAGAGAGTTCAATTCCAGCTTGTTTATGGTGTGTTGTTTTTAATATGAAGTATTCACTTTGTTTCTTCTTTTCTCTCCATTTATGTGTGTCGGACCATAATGAACAAAAACCTCCTGCAGTTGGTAGGTGTGAGTAACTGTTTTGTTCTCCAGGTGTAACCAGCCCCTTAACTGATATAAAATGGAATTTGTTTCAGTCTTCACCATCTTGAATAGGAGACATGATTTGGGTTATTGATCTATGGAGGAATGTTTGATTGATAACAGAGTGGTTTTTATGGAACTTGATATCCATAAGTGCTAATCATTTTCCACAGCAGCTGGTCCCAAAAACAGATGTTGCCTCCTTGTAATCCACTATTTTAAAATATTTGCTGCATACAGAAGTTAAAGTGAACTGACTCAGATCTTCTTTTTACTTGGTGTTCGAGACAAAGTCCTATATGCAGCAGATCTATCTTAGCTGAATTTTAGCCCATTCAATGTGGGCTGTTGTTATTATTTCTGTTAGGCTGCTATCAGGGCTGGACTGGGACCAAAAAATGGCCCGGGCATTTTTTGGTCATGGCGGCCCACCATGAATATTTATACGATCACATAAGTAATCTCATCACTTTCTGTGAAAAATGCAATTAAATCCTAACACAAATGTATTCATTTAAATAAATCTCCTCACCTTACAAAAGCAGTTTTTTCATTAAATCGCTCTTCTCTGCCACTCTGTCAACCACTGTGTGTCGGTATCAAGGGACACAAGAACATCTTACTCGGTGGCCATCAACATAAAGACTTCCAGTTTGCTAGCAGAAAGGCAACTCCTCAGTCTGTGTTTGATGTAGCGGAGGGTTGAAAATGACCGAAAATGACAGAGGCAGGAATATTAATTTCGTATTTCTCCGGTTACCTACTAATCCATTTCATCAAAGCAATGTTTCACTAATATTACATGAACAACTGTAACCTGTAACACCTGCAAACAATATAGTTATAACAAGCTAAAATAACACTGAACACTTTGGTGTCTACATGAGAGTGTCATAAACATTAATGACACACTTGATATCTATGACCGATGTCATTGGGTATTTGCAATATCTGCACACCAGTCAACTTTACATAAGCCTACAAAATGGAATGGCACTAGATACGTTTTAGCCTTGTCTACACACATTCAAATAAAGTAAATCTACTCATAGTATTAGTTGAAAATAAAGACTCTGAATGATCTCTGTGACAGAAACGCGCACGAGCACACACGCACACACACACACACAGACACAGACACACACCTCCTAACCAACAAGGTTGTGCAAAAAAAACAGGCTAGGTTTTTTTATTCGTCTTCCAGCCTGACTGGAAAAAATAAGTAATAATTTCAGCATGATCAATTCCCCCCATACTGATGTAGTGAAGATGTAGCCTACCAGTCGTTTATCTATAAATACCTAATTTAAGTCTCCACGCACACGGAGAGCCCGCAGTCCTCCCATTATAAAAACATGTCGTCATTCTGCTAACATTTCGCCTAACATTAGCCTACTTCTTACCGGGCCGGCTATTCTGACCTCCTCAATGTGTCCCTGGGTCACGTCTGTCTCCTCCTCCACCTCTGAATCCACCTCGATAGCTTCTTCCTCTGTGTTTGGCCTACACTGTTCTACGGAGACACTCGTGCACTGGGGGCTGCTGATGAGGTTGACGGCCCTGGCCCTGCACTTGATGGCCCTGCACCCGGTGCTGTGGTCGGGGTGGAAGCACTTGCAAACATGTCAGTAAGCTTCACACATTTTGCTGCTTGTAGGCTTTTTAGCCTTTTATCTCGCAGCTTCTGTGCACCACCCTTTCGTTTCTGTTGTTTATCCATTTCGGTTTTTAACTGTTCTCTCCTAGTCCGTTCAGCTCAAATGGTAGGATTGATGACCTGGGTAAACGGTGAGGGGAGGGGCGGGCCAAAGAGGTGCTGAGAGATTTCATTGGACTAGCCCCGTCAATATGAAATCGTGGGCCGCCCGCCGGTCACTTTATTTTTATTTTTATTTTTTACATCAATAAAAAAAAACAAAAAAAACGACATCACCGGCCCTCGAGGGGCGTCGGCCCACCGGAAAAATGTCCGGTATGCCCGACGGTCAGTCCAGCCCTGGCTGCTATCATGTTAAAATGATATAACACAGTGTTAAATGGAAATAGCTGAAATCACAAAATATTAATAATAACATGAATAATTTTAGATAAAAGCCTGTTTAAGCATTTTTAAAAATCATATTTTATTCCAACATTTGTGAATTCATACATTTCTATTTGGGATAAAAACTTCCAAGAATGAACAACAATTAAGAACATTTTAATGCCATATAAAACCATGGCTTAGAATTGTTTTTTGTTTTGACAATTGAAAGTTACACAACTTCTTTCACATTGTTAATCAATAAATCAATAGGCTTACATATTGTAAAATTATGTTGCAAATAATGAGTCTAATTTACTATTACTCAGCTTATTTAACAACACAATGCATTCAAACATTTTGCAATGTATGTTTTAATAAAATCTTTTTAACAAAAGCTTTTATTTCGACACACAATACTGAGGTGAGAGCAGTGTGAACGTTATGTTATGATGACTGCATAGGATTCTAAATACAATGGCCATAAGAGGACAAAAATGTGTTTATGTTATTACATTTTCAGCATTCGATAAATCGGCCAGAGTCCGTCTCTGAAAAAGGCTGCACAACAGCGCCAAACCTACCTGTGGCCAACAAAGGAATTACACATGTACTCGCCATAGAGAATAAACAGGAAGAAATGAGATTAACGGTGTTAAAGTCCAGTGCGGGAGGGATGGAATACATTACGGACACATTTTGGAGGGCCAAGAAAAATGATGTGGCGGGTCACTTTCCAAGAGGGGACTTTGTTCTTCTTAAAGACTATATTATGATCCAGCATATTAAAGGTCAGCAGTGGATAAGTTTCATGTCTTTAACAGCTGAAGGATTCCTTTAGTCGGCCTTTTAGCTGTTACTGATTCAGTTCAAAGTCATCCTGGCAGCAGTTTCATTTCCCGTCACCTCTCAGCAAATTGAACTGGAACAACTGGGAAAACTTCCCTGAACAGACAGAATAACAGTGTTGTGTAGATGGTCGACACAAAGCACATTTTATTCAAATATTTTCAGTTCTCTGAACAGTGATCAAGCTGCAACTTGATTAGAGTTTACAGATTCTCTTCAGTCCACCTTAAAGAGAGTTTAATTTCAGCTTGTTTATGGTGCGTTGTTTTTAATATGAAATATTCACTTTGTTTCTTCTTCTTTTCTCTCCATTTATGTGTGTCGGACCATAAAGAACAAAAACGCCGTGAAGACGGTAGGTGTGAGTTTCTGTTTTGTTCTCCTGGTGTAACCAGCCCCTTAACTGATATAAAATGGAATATGTTTCAGTCTTCACCATCTTTAATAGGAGACATGATTTGGGTTATTGATCTATGGAGGAATGTTTGATTGATAACAGAGTAGTTTTTATGGAACTTGATATCCATAGATACTAATCATTTTCCACAGCAGCTGGTCCCAAAAACAGATGTTGCCTCCTTGTAATCCTCTATTGTAAAATATTTGCTGCATACAGAAGTTAAAGTGAACTGAGTCAGATCTTCTTTTTACTTGGTGTGAGAGACAAAGTCCTGCTTTTTTCTGAATCCTTTAAAGTTCAGCAGTCAGTTATCAGGTCTGAAGTCCATCATGCTTTCCAGTTTAATTCAGTCCACCTTGAAGCATCTGTGACTGGTTGTTAGTCTAACTCAGTGGTCCCCAAACTTTTTCTAAAGAGGGCCAGCTCGCTCTGCATGGCTCCTTGAGAGGGCCGGAGGCCGGAGATTTTCCATGTAAATTACAGTAAATATGCCTACTGTATGCAGCAGATCTATCTTAGCTGAATTTAACCAATTCAATGTGGGCTGTTGTTATTATTTCTGTTAGGCTGCTATCATGTAAAAATGATATAACACAGTTTTAAATGGAAATAGCTGAAATAAAAAAATGTTAATAATAACATGAATAATTTTAAATAAAAGCCTGTTTAAGCATTTTTAAAAATCATATTTTATTCCAACATTTGTGAACTCACACAATTCTATTTGGCATAAAAAACTTCCAAGAATGAACAACAATTAAGAACATTTTAATGCCATATAAAACCATGGCTTAGAATTGTTTTGTTTTGACAATTGAAAGTTACACAACTTCTTTCACATTGTTAATCAATAAATCAATAGGCGTACATATTTCAAAACTTATGTTGCAAATAATGAGTCTAATTTACTATACTCAGCTTATTTAACAACACAATGCATTCAAACATTTTGCAATGTATGTTTTAATAAAATCTTTTTAACAAAAGCTTTTATTTTGACACACAATACTGAGGTGAGAGCAGTGTGAACGTTATATTATGATGACTGCATAGGATTCTAAATACAGTGGCCATAAGAGGACAAAAATGTGTTTATGTTATTACATTTGCAGCATTCGATAAATCGGCCAGAGTCCGTCTCTGACAAAGGCTGCGCAACAGCGCCAAAACATAGCAGTGGCCAACAAAGGAATTACACATGTACTCGCCATAGAGAATAAACAGGAAGAAATAAGATTAACGGTATTGAAGTCCGGTGCGGGAGGGATGGAATACATTACGGACACATTTTGGAGGGCCAAGAAAAATGATGTGGCGGGTCACTTTCCAAGAGGTGACTTTGTTCTTCTTAAAGACTGTATATTATGATCCAGGATATTAAAGGTCAGCAGTGGATAAGTTTCATGTCTTTAACAGCTGAAGGATTCCTTTAGTCGGCCTTTTAGCTGTTACTGATTCAGTTCAAAGTCATCCTGGCAGCAGTTTCATTTCCCGTCACCTCTCAGCAAATTGAACTGGAACAACTGGGAAAACTTCCCTGAACAGACAGAATAACAGTGTTGTGTAGATGGTCGACACAAAGCACATTTTATTCAAATATTTTCAGTTCTCTGAACAGTGATCAAGCTGCAACTTGATTAGAGTTTACAGATTCTCTTCAGTCCACCTTAAAGAGAGTTTAATTCCAGCTTGTTTATGGTGTGTTGTTTTTAATATGAAATATTCACTTTGTTTCTTCTTCTTTTCTCTCCATTTATGTGTGTCGGACCATAAAGAACAAAAACGCCGTGAAGACGGTAGGTGTGAGTAACTGTTTTGTTCTCCTGGTGTAACCAGCCCCTTAACTGATATAAAATGGAATAGGTTTCAGTCTTCACCATCTTGAATAGGAGACATGATTTGGGTTATTGATCTATGGAGGAATGTTTGATTGATAACAGAGTAGTTTTTATGGAACTTGATATCCATAAGTGCTAATCATTTTCCACAGCAGCTGGTCCCAAAAACAGATGTTGCCTCCTTGTAATCCTCTATTGTAAAATATTTGCTGCATACAGAAGTTAAAGTGAACTGACACAGATCTTCTTTTTACTTGGTGTGAGAGACAAAGTCCTGCTTTTTTCTGAATCCTTTAAAGTTCAGCAGTCAGTTATCAGGTCTGAAGTCCATCATGCTTTCCAGTTTAATTCAGTCAACCTTGAAGCATCTGTGACTGGTTGTTAGTCTAACTCAGTGGTCCCCAAACTTTTTCTAAAGAGGGCCGGCTCGCTCTGCATGGCTCTTTGAGAGGGCCGGAGATTTTCCATGTAAATTACAGTAAATATGCCTACTGTATGCAGCAGATCTATTTTAGCTGAATTTTAGCCCATTCAATGTGGGCTTTTGTTATTATTTCTGTTAGGCTGCTGTCATGTTCAAATTATATAACACACTGTCACGGCAGTCTTTAACTGGACACACTAGTTCAGACACAAACCAAAAGGATCAGAGGTGGTGATAAACCGGTTTATTGCCAAGACACGGGTAACAGGTGGAAACAGAGGCGCAGGATAATGGAGATGGACCAGTAACCAGAAGGTGGGGAATCCAGGGGAAAACAGGGACTCATCGTCTGTGAGGGAGGCTGGCGGCTTAGAGGTAGGAGGATTCCAGGGAGACCATGGCAGGGCAGGTGAGTAGCTGAGACCAGGAGCTGAAGACAGGGACATAAAGGTTCAGTAATATGCACAGACAATACTGTAGAAAAGACCAGAGTCAAGGCTCAATACCACTGAGGACAAGCAGACGATCTGGCGGCGAGTGAAGGACTGAACCAGGGCTTTATGGGTGAAGAGAGTAGATGTAGATGAGGCTCCATTGATTGCAGGTGTGTGTAGATAATTGGTTCCAGCTCCAGACCAACCTCCAGTCAGGAAACACAGGAAATCCTGACAGTACCCCCCCACTAATGGGTCGCCTCACGGCGACCCCTAGGCTTGGAAGGATGAGCTGCATGGAACTCCCTCACCATTGTAGCATCCAGGATCAAGGACCGTGGCACCCAAGACCGCTCCTCCGGGCCATAACCTTCCCCATCAACCAAATACTGGAGGCCTCTTCCCCTTCGCCGCACATGCAGCAGGCGCCGAACTGTGAATGCAGGGTGGTTGTCGATGAGCCGGGGAGGAGGCGGGGGTAAGGCCGGAGGGCAAAGAACACTGTGGCGAACAGGCTTTAACTGAGACACATGGAATGTAGGATGGACCCTGAGAGGCCTGGGCAGTTCTAGACGGACAGCAGTGGGACTGATAATCTTCGAAATCTTGAAGGGACCAAGATAACGAGGCGACAGCTTACGAGAATCTGTCTTCAGCGGTATATCTTTAGAAGATAACCAAACTGACTGACCTGCTTGGTACTGAGGAGCGGGAGTCCGATGGCGGTCAGCTGCCTGCTTGGTCCGGGCAGAGGAATGAAGAAGAGATGAGCGGGCCTTTTCCCATACCCTCTGACAGCGTATTAGATGCTGCTGGATGGATGGCACAGCCAGCTGCTTCTCATGACAGGGGAACAGAGGGGGCTGGTAACCCAGTGAGGCTTCAAATGAGGACATACCTGTAGCAGATGAGACCAGGGAGTTGTGGGCATATTCAATCCACAGAAGGTATGTGCTCCAGGAAGCTGGGTTGGCTGTCACCATGCAACGGAGGGATGTTTCCAGGTCCTGGTTAGCCCTCTGTCTGGCCGTTTGATTGGGGATGGAAACCCGAAGAAAGGCTTGCTGTAGCCCCGAGATCCTGACAAAAGGTTCGCCATACCTGCGATACAAACTGAGGTCCCCTGTCAGACACAATGTCCACTGGGATGCCATGTAAACGAATGACATGGTAGGTAAGTAGATCAGTAGTTTCTTTGGCTGATGGCAGTTTGGGTATGACAATGAAATGTGCTGCTTTAGAAAAACGATCTACCACAGTAAGGATGGCAGAATTACCTTGAGAATTTGGAAGTCCAGTCACAAAGTCCAGAGCAATGTGGGACCACGGTCGACCTGGGATGGGCAGCGGCTGGCGAACTCGAGGACTTCCCTCTAGCACAGACAGAACAAGCCAAAACATAGGAGCGTGTGTCTTGATCCATAGTGGGCCACCAGAAGTTGCGTCTCAGAAGGGATAATGTTCTATTGATTCCAGGATGGCAGGAGAATTTACTATTATGTATCCATTGAAGCACTTGGGCTGCCTCAGGGACAAACTGAAGGCCAGGGGGACCCGTACCTGGATCAGGTTGGGTGCGAAGAGCTTCTTGGATACAGGACTCAATCTCCCAGGTGATGGGGGCGATGATATAGGAGGAAGGGAGAATAGTATTAGATTTGACAGGGACCTCCTCCTGGCTGAACTGGCGGGATAGGGCATCAGGTTTTACGTTGCGTGAACCAGGACGATAGGTAAGGGTAAAGTTGAATCTGCTGAAGAAAAGGGCCCACCTCGCTTGTCGGGGATTTAATCTCTTGGCTGACTGGATATATGCTAGATTCTTTTAGTCAGTCCATACCACAAATGGCTGTTCAGCGCCCTCCAGCCGATGTCGCCATTCCTCTAAGGCCATCTTCACCGCCAGCAACTCCCTGTCGCCAACATCATAGTTCCGTTCTGCCGGTGACAGCTGTTTAGAGAAGAATGCACAGGGGTGGAGCTTGTTCCCAGCACCGCAGCGCTGAGAGAGGACAGCTCCCACTCCTGCCTCCGAAGCATCCACCACGAATGGCAGGGATGAATCAGGGTGAACAAGGACCGGGGCTGTGGTGAAGAGTCTCTTGAGACGACGAAAGGCAGCATCAGCTTCTGGGGACCACTGGAATGACACTGCAGAAGAGGTTAGGCGGGTAAGAGGGGTGATCACAGTGCTAAAGTTCCTAATGAACCTTCTATAGAAGTTGGCAAAGCCAATAAATCTTTGCAGCTCCTTACGGTTGCCAGGAATGGGCCACTTAGTCACTGCTTCCACTTTCTCTGGGGCGGTCCTGAACTGTCCTTCCTCAATAATAAACCCCAGAAAACTGACCTTTTTGGCATGAAATTCGCACTTAACAGCCTTAGCATAGAGTTTGTTTTCCAGAAGACGCTGAAGGACGGCCCGCACATGCTCCTGGTGCTCCTCTCGGGATCGGGAAAAGATCAGGATATCATCCAGATACACAAAGACAAATCTGTTCAAGAAATCTCGTAGTACGTCATTTATTAACGCCTGGAAGACTGCAGGGGCATTGGTGAGCCCAAAAGGCATGACACGGTACTCAAAATGGCCCAAAGGGGTGTTGAATGCAGTCTTCCATTCGTCCCCTTCCCTAATCCGTACCAAGTGATAGGCATTTCGGAGGTCTAGCTTCGTGAATATGGTAGCTCCGTGGAGTGGAGTAAATGCTGAATCGATGAGGGGTAGAGGATATTTATTCTTTACTGTGATGTTGTTCAACTGTCTGTAATCTATGCAAGGTCTCAATGTAGAGTCTTTCTTAGACACAAAAAAGAATCCGGCTCCTAAGGGGGACGAGGAAGGCTGGATGATCCCTGCAGCCAGGGAATCCCCAATGTATTTCTCCATAGCCTCATGCTCAGGTCAATAGAGCAATCATAGGGCCGATGAGGGGGCAGAGAGAGTGCTTTGGACTTGCTAAACACCTGCTGCAGGTCATGATATGCCTCAGGGACACCATCAAGGTCTGGTGGTTCAGGAGGGGGATCCACTCCATCTGTAGGCAGATCTCAAACAATTTTCAAAACAAAAGGTGCTCCAGCTCAGGACCTTACCACTAGCCCAATTTATGTTGGGGTTGTGTAATCTTAACCAGGGGAGCCCAAGACTGAGTGGCGTGCTGGGTGTGGAAGCGTATGGATTCCCTGTGGTTACCAGAAATAACAAGCAAGAGTGGCTGGGTGCAGTGTGTTACTCGGGCCAGGACTCTCCCATCCACAGCAAGAGCAGTCCGAGGCTCCTCCAAAAGCTCCAGTGTTAGACCTGCTTGTTCTGCCACCTGTTGGTCGAGGAAGTTCTCTTCGGCCCCCCGAGTCCACCAACGCCAATATGGGTAGAGAGAAGGAGTTACAACAGAGAGAGGCAGGCAACCGGAAACCGTTTAGCTTCTTCTGGGGGGACTTGGTTTGGCCCACCAGTACCCCCACAGTTACTGGTGAGCTCGGTCTTTTGGCCGCACGGGACAGACGGCAATAAAATGTCCTCTTCTGCCACAATATAGGCACTCACCTGCCTGACGCCTCCGTAGCCTCTCCTCAGGAGTTAGGTGAGCCCGACCCAGCTGCATAGGCTCCTCCGAGGTCCTGGAAGGTAAGGCAAGAGCTGCAGCAGGAGTTGGGCTGGAGGTCGGTAGAGACAGAGGAGGCCTAGACCTGGGAGCAGGAGCAGGAGTCTTCCCCCGAAGATGAGAGCGAAGCCGGTTATCAATCCTGTTAAAGAAATCAAGGCGTCCAAGTTATCAGGTTCATCTCTGGAGACTAGCTCAGTCTTCAACTGTTCATTCAATCCCTTTACAAAAGCAGTTCTTAATGCATCGTTGGTCCAGTCTACTTCTTCTGCCAGCGTCCAGAATTCAATGGTGTACTCAGAGATGGGCCTGGAACCCTGGGATAAATTCATTAACTTCATGGACGCATCATTTTGATAATCTGGATGATCAAACACTCGCTTGAACTCCTCCAAGAAATCATCAAAACTCAGTTTACGGGCTGAACGGCAGGAGAAACGGGCCTCGGCCCAGGCTAGTGCTTTTCCCCTTAATGAACTACAAACATACTGAATCTTAGAGAAATCAGAGGCGAAAGACACAGGTCTTAGCTGGAAAACAGTGGAGCACTGGAAAAGAAAACCTCTGCACAGACTTGGCAGGCCAGAGTACGGTTCCGGGTCGGGGGCCTTGGAGTCCCTGGGCTCAGGACTCGCAGGAACAACGGCAGCTGTGGGGGGAGACAAGGGCTGCAAGGTGAGAAGAGCAGAAACCTGAGAGGTTAGTTGGGATACTTGTTGAATTAAACTCTGGTTGTGTTCGTAAAGAGCCCGAATGCACTGTTCGTGTTGTCCGAGTAGGTTCCCTTGCTGGGAAACTGCATGATGGAGGGGGCTTGGTTTGGGGTCTGTGTCTGATGTGTCCATCTTGTGGCCAGATCGTACTGTCACGGCAGTCTTTAACTGGACACACTAGTTCAGACACAAACCAAAGGGATCAGAGGTGGTGATAAACCGGTTTATTGCCAAGACACGGGTAACAGGTGGAAACAGAGGCGCAGGATAATGGAGATGGACCAGTAACCAGAAGGTGGGGAATCCAGGGGAAAACAGGGACTGATCGTCTGTGAGGGAGGCTGGCGGCTTAGAGGTAGGAGGATTCCAGGGAGACCATGGCAGGGCAGGTGAGTAGCTGAGACCAGGAGCTGAAGACAGGGACATAAAGGTTCAGTAATATGCACAGACAATACTGTAGAAAAGACCAGAGTCAAGGCTCAATACCACTGAGGATAAGCAGACAATCTGGTGGCGAGTGAAGGACTGAACCAGGGCTTTATGGGTGAAGAGAGTAGATGTAGATGAGGCTCCATTGATTGCAGGTGTGTGTAGATAATTGGTTCCAGCTCCAGACCAACCTCCAGTCAGGAAACACAGGAAATCCTGACACAGTTTTAAATGGAAATAGCTGAAATCACAAAATATTAATAATAACATGAATAATTTTAGATAAAAGCCTGTTTAAGCATTTTTAAAAATCATATTTTATTCCAACATTTGTGAACTCACACAATTTTATTTGGCATAAAAAACTTCCAAGAATGAACAACAATTAAGAACATCTTAATGCCATATAAAACCATGGCTTAGAATTGTTTTTTTTTGACAATTGAAAGTTACACAACTTCTTTCACATTGTTAATCAATAAATCAATAGGCGTACATATTTAAAAACTTATGTTGCAAATAATTAGTCTAATTTACTATTACTCAGCTTATTTAACAACACAATGCATTCAAACATTTTGCAATGTATGTTTTAATAAAATCTTTAAAAAAAAACGCATTTATTTTGACACACAATACTGAGGTGAGAGCAGTGTGAACGTTATGTTATGATGACTGCATAGGATTTTAAATACAGTGGCCATAAGAGGACAAAAATGTGTTTATGTTATTACATTTGCAGCATTCGATAAATCGGCCAGAGTCCGTCTCTGAAAAACAGCGCCAAAACCTATCAGTGGCCAACAAAGGAATTACACATGTACTCGCCACAGAGAATAAACAGGAAGAAATGAGATTAACAGTGTTGAAGTCCGGTGCGGGAGGGATGGAATACATTACGGACACATTTTGGAGGGCCAAAAAAAATGATGTGGCGGGTCACTTTCCAAGAGGTGACTTTGTTCTTCTTAAAGACTATATTATGATCCAGGATATTAAAGGTCAGCAGTGGATAAGTTTCATGTCTTTAACAGCTGAAGGATTCCTTTAGTCGGCCTTTTAGCTGTTACTGATTCAGTTCAAAGTCATCCTGGCAGCAGTTTCATTTCCTGTCACCTCTCAGCAAATTGAACTGGAACAACTGGGAAAACTTCCCTGAACAGTCAGAATAACAGTGTTGTGTAGATGGTCGACACAAAGCACATTTTATTCAAATATTTTCAGTTCTCTGAACAGTGATCAAGCTGCAACTTGATTAGAGTTTACAGATTCTCTTCAGTCCACCTTAAAGAAAGAGAGAGTTTAATTCCAGCTTGTTTATGGTGTGTTGTTTTTAATATGAAATATTCACTTTGTTTCTTCTTCTTTTCTCTCCATTTATGTGTGTCGGACCATAAAGAACGTCGTAGAGAAGGTAGGTGTGAGTTCCTGTTTTGTTCTCCAGGTGTAACCAGCCCCTTAACTGATATAAAATGGAATATGTTTCAGTCTTCACCATCTTGAATAGGAGACATGATTTGGGTTATTGATCTATGGAGGAATGTTTGATTGATAACAGAGTAGTTTTTATGGAACTTGATATCCATGTGCTAATCATTTTCCACAGCAGCTGGTCCCAAAAACAGATGTTGCCTCCTTGTAATCCTCTATTGTAAAATATTTGCTGCATACAGAAGTTAAAGTGAACTGACTCAGATCTTCTTTTTACTTGGTGTTAGAGACAAAGTCCTGCTTTTTTCTGAATCCTTTAAAGTTCAGCAGTCAGTTATCAGGTTTGAAGTCCATCATGCTTTCCAGTTTAATTCAGTCCACCTTGAAGCATCTGTGACTGGTTGTTAGTCTAACTCAGTGGTCCCCAAACTTTCTAAAGAGGGCCGGCTCGCTCTGCATGGCCCTTTGAGAGGGCCGGAGGCCGGAGATTTTCCATGTAAATTACAGTAAATATGCCTACTGTATGCAGCAGATCTATCCTAGCTGAATTTTAGCCCATTAATTGTGGGCTGTTGTTATTATTTCTGTTAGGCTGCTATCATGTTAAAATGATATAACACAGTTTTAAATGGAAATAGCTGAAATCACAAAATAAGAATAATAACATGAATAATTTTAGATAAAAGCCAATTTAAGCATTTTTAAAAATCATATTTTATTCCAACATTTGTGAACTCACACAATTCTATTTGGCATAAAAAACTTCCAAGAATGAACAACAATTAAGAACATTTTAATGCCATATAAAACCATGGCTTAGAATTGTTTTGTTTTGACAATTGAAAGTTACACAACTTCTTTCACATTGTTAATCAATAAATAAATAGGCGTACATATTTCAAAACTTATGTTGCAAATAATTAGTCTAATTTACTATTACTCAGCTTACTTAACAACACAACGCATTCAAACATTTTGCAATGTATGTTTTAATAAAATCTTTTTAAAAAAAGCATTTATTTTGACATACAATACTGAGGTGAGAGCAGTGTGAACGTTATGTTATGATGACTGCATAGGATTCTAAATACAGTGACCATAAGAGGACAAAAATGAGTTTATGTTATTACATTTGCAGCATTCAATAAATCGGCCAGAGTCCGTCTCTGAAAAAGGCTGCGCAACAGCGCCAAAACCTACCAGTGGCCAACAAAGGAATTACACATGTTCTCACCATAGAGAATAAACAGGAAGAAATGAGATTAACGGTGTTGAAGTCCGGTGCGGGAGGGATGGAATACATTACGGACACATTTTGGAGGGCCAAAAAAAATGTGGCGGGTCACTTTCCAAGAGGTGACTTTGTTCTTCTTAAAGACTGTATATTATGATCCAGGATATTAAAGGTCAGCAGTGGATAAGTTTCATGTCTTTAACAGCTGAAGGATTCCTTTAGTCGGCCTTTTAGCTGTTACTGATTCAGTTCAAAGTCATCCTGGCAGCAGTTTCATTTCCCGTCACCTCTCGGCAAATTGAACTGGAACAACTGGGAAAACTTCCTTGAACAGACAGAATAACAGTGTTGTGTAGATGGTCGACACAAAGCACATTTTATTTAAATATTTTCAGTTCTATGAACAGTGATCATGATTAGAGTTTACAGATTCTCTTCAGTCCACCTTAAAGAAAGAGAGAGTTTAATTCCAGCTTGTTTATGGTGTGTTGTTTTTAATATGAAATATTCACTTTGTTTTTTCTTCTTTTCTCTCCATTTATGTGTGTCGGACCATAAAGAACTAAAACGTCTTAAAGGTAGGTGTGAGTTTCTGTTTTGTTCTCCAGGTGTAACCAGCCCCTTAACTGATATAAAATGGAATATGTTTCAGTCTTCACCATCTTGAATAGGAGACATGATTTGGGTTATTGATCTATGGAGGAATGTTTGATTGATAACAGAGTAGTTTTTATGGAACTTGATATCCATAAGTGCTAATCATTTTCCACAGCAGCTGGTCCCAAAAACAGATGTTGCCTCCTTGTAATCCTCTATTGTAAAATATTTGCTGCATACAGAAGTTAAAGTGAACTGACTCAGATCTTCTTTTTACTTGGTGTTATAGACAAAGTCCTGCTTTTTTCTGAATCCTTTAAAGTTCAGCAGTCAGTTATCAGGTCTGAAGTCCATCATGCTTTCCAGTTTAATTCAGTCCTCCTTGAAGCATCTGTGACTGGTTGTTAGTCTAACTCAGTGGTCCCCAAACTTTTTCTAAAGAGGGCCGACTCGCTCTGCATGGCTCTTTGAGAGGGCCGGAGGCCGGAGATTTTCCATGTAAATTACAGTAAATATGCCTACTGTATGCAGCAGATCTATCTTAGCTGAATTTTAGCCCATTCAATGTGGGCTGTTGTTATTATTTCTGTTAGGCTGCTATCATGTTAAAATGATATAACACAGTTTTAAATGGAAAAAGCTGAAATCACAAAATAATAATGATAACATGAATAATTTTAGATAAAAGCCTGTTTAAGCATTTTTAAAAATCATATTTTATTCCAACATTTGTGAACTCACACAATTCTATTTGGCATAATAAACTTACAAGAATGAACAACAATTAAGAACATCTTAATGCCATATAAAACCATGGCTTAGAATTATTTTGTTTTGACAATTGAAAGTTACACAACTTCTTTCACATTGTTAATCAATAAATCAAAAGGCCTACATATTGCAAAACTTATCTTGCAAATAATGAGTCTAATTTACTATTACTCAGCTTATTTAACAACACAATGCATTCAAACATTTTGCAATGTATGTTTTAATAAAATCTTTTTAAAAAAGCATTTATTTTGACACAATACTGAGCTGAGAGCAGTGTGAACGTTATGTTATGATGACTGCATAGGATTCTAAATACAGTGGCCATAAGAGGACAAAAATGTGTTTATGTTATTACATTTGCAGCATTCAATAAATCGGCCAGAGTCCCTCTCTGAAAAAGGCTGCGCAACAGCGCCAAAACCTGCCAGTGGCCAACAAAGGAATTACACATGTTCTCACCATAGAGAATAAACAGGAAGAAATGAGATTAACGGTGTTAAAGTCCGGTGCGGGAGGGATGGAATACATTACGGCCACATTTTGGAGGGCCAAAAATATGATGTGGCGGGCAGTATTATGGGGACCATTGATTTAACTTAAAGGGGACATGAAAAAAATCCCCTTTTTCTGTGCTTGAGAGCACATGTTTGGGTGTCTGAAGTTACTACAAGTCAAGAAGTAAGAAAACACAACCCTGTCACTTTGTTTTGGGCCCATAGATGTGAAAATTTGTCATTCAGTGTGTGGTTGAGATTTGAGGGTAAAGTTAGGTCACTTTCCAAGAGGTGACTTTGTTCTTCTTAAAGACTGTATATTATGATCCAGGATATTAAAGGTCAGCAGTGGATAAGTTTCATGTCTTTAACAGCTGAAGGATTTCTTTAGTCGGCCTTTTAGCTGTTACTGATTCAGTTCAAAGTCATCCTGGCAGCAGTTTCATTTCCCGTCACCTCTCAGCAAATTGAACTGGAACAACTGGGAAAACTTCCCTGAACAGACAGAATAACAGTGTTGTGTAGATGGTCGACACAAAGCACATTTTATTCAAATATTTTCAGTTCTCTGAACAGTGATCAAGCTGCAACTTAATTAGAGTTTACAGATTCTCTTCAGTCCACCTTAAAGAAAGAGAGAGTTTAATTCCAGCTTGTTTATGGTGTGTTGTTTTTAATATGAAATATTCACTTTGTTTCTCCTCCTTTTCTCTCCATTTATGTGTGTCGGACCATGATGAACAAATACGTCCTGCAGGTTCTCTGCGTGAGTAACTTGTTTGTTCTCCAGGTGTAACCAGCCCCTTAACTGATATAAAATGGAATATATTTCAGTCTTCACCATCTTGAATGGGAGACATGATTTGGGTTATTGATCTATGGAGGAATGTTTGATTGATAACAGAGTAGTTTTTATGGAACTTGATATCCATAAGTGCTAATCATTTTCCACAGCAGCTGGTCCCAAAAACAGATGTTGCCTCTTTGTAATCCTCTATTGTAAAATATTTGCTGCATACAGAAGTTAAAGTGAACTGACTCAGATCTTCTTTTTACTTGGTGTGAGAGACAAAGTCCTGCTTTTTTCTGAATCCTTTAAAGTTCAGCAGTCAGTTATCAGGTCTGAAGTCCATCATGCTTTCCAGTTTAATTCAGTCCACCTTGAAGCATCTGTGACTGGTTGTTAGTCTAACTCAGTGGTCCCCAAACTTTTTCTAAAGAGGGCCGGCTCGCTCTGCATGGCTCTCTGAGAGGGCCGGAGGCCGGAGATTTTCCATGTAAATGACAGTAAATATGCCTACTGTATGCAGCAGATCTATCTTAGCTGAATTTTAGCCCATTCAATGTGGGCTGTTGTTATTATTTCTGTTAGGCTGCTATCATGTTAAAATGATATAACACAGTTTTAAATGGAAATAGCTGAAATCACAAAATAATAATAATAACATGAATAATTTTAGATAAAAGCCTGTTTAAACATTTTTAAAAATCATATTTTATTCCAACATTTGTGAACTCACACAATTCTATTTGGCATAAAAAAACTTCCAAGAATGAAAAACAATTAAGAACATCTTAATGCCATATAAAACCATGGCTTAGAATTGTTTTGTTTTCACATTTGAAAGTTACACAATTTCTTTCACATTGTTATCAATAAATCAATAGGCCTACATATTGCAAAAGTTATGTTGCAAATAATGAGTCTACTTTTATATTACTCAGCTTATTTAACAACACAATGCATTAAATAGTTTTTGCAATGTATGTTTTAATAAAATCTTTTTAACAAAAGCTTTTATTTCGACACACAATACTGAGGTGAGAGCAGTGTGAACGTTATGTTATGATGACTGCATAGGATTCTAAATACAGTGGCCATAAGAGCACACAAATGAGTTTATGTTATTACATTTGCAGCATTCGATAAATCGGCCAGAGTCCGTCTCTGAAAAAGGCTGCGCAACAGCGCCAAAACCTACCAGTGGCCAACAAAGGAATTACACATGTTCTCACCATAGAGAATAAACAGGAAGAAATGAGATTAACGGTGTTGAAGTCCGGTGCGGGAGGGATGGAATACATTATGGACACATTTTGGAGGGCCAAAAAAAATGATGTGGCGGGCCGTAGTTTTGGGACCATTGGTCTAACTTAAAGGGGACATGAAAAAAATCCAGTTTTTCTGTGCTTGAGAGCACATGTTTGCGTGTCTGAAGTCACTACAAGTCAAGAAGTAAGAAAACACAACCCTGTCACTTTGTTTTGGGCCCATAGATGTGAAAATGTGTCATTCAGTGTGTGGTTGAGATTTGAGGGTAAAGTTAGGTCACTTTCCAAGAGGTGACTTTGTTCTTCTTGAAGACTGTATATTATGATCCAGGATATTAAAGCTGCAGTAGGCAAGTTTTCAAAATTACGAGTCTAAAGTCGGAAAATTCGAACTGATACAACTTTTAGGTCCCTGCCCCAACCTCTAACAAGCTCCGAATCGCCTCCCAAACCCCTCCCCCTCTGTGGACGAGGTTGTGCACGTGAGTTCACACCAGTGTGAGCGCACACAAGCTGGGGCAGACTCACGCTCAGCAGCGTGTGCACAAGCTGTGATTGACAGGTAGGATTCCTCCACCCTAACTTGATTGGTTAAAAACAGCCGGGAGCGCTCGGTTTTTGTAAGCATGATTACAGGCTTCAGAGGGAGCTACAGATTTCGTTATTTTTCCTAAACAGCCTATTTAATATTCTACTTCCAGAATCCCATGACAGTTCAAGCTAATATGACTAAAAAAAAGTTGCCTACTGCCGCTTTAAAGGTCAGCAGTGGATAAGTTTCATGTCTTTAACAGCTGAAGGATTCCTTTAGTCGGCCTTTTAGCTGTTACTGATTCAGTTCAAAGTCATCCTGGCAGCAGTTTCATTTCCCGTCACCTCTCAGCAAATTGAACTGGAACAACTGGGAAAACTTCCCTGAACAGACAGAATAACAGTGTTGTAGATGGTCGACACAAAGCACATTTTATTCAAATATTTTCAGTTTTCTGAACAGTGATCAAGCTGCAACTTGATTAGAGTTTACAGATTCTCTTCAGTCCACCTTAAAGAAAGAGAGAGTTTAATTCCAGCTTGTTTATGGTGTGTTGTTTTTAATATGAAATATTCACTTTGTTTCTCCTCCTTTTCTCTCCATTTATGTGTGTCGGACCATGATGAACAAATACCTCCTGCAGTTCTTTGTGGTGAGTAACTTGTTTGTTCTCCAGGTGTAACCAGCCCCTTAACTGATATAAAATGGAATATATTTCAGTCTTCACCATCTTGAATGGGAGACATGATTTGGGTTATTGATCTATGGAGGAATGTTTGATTGATAACAGAGTAGTTTTTATGGAACTTGATATTCATAAGTGCTAATCATTTTCCACAGCAGCTGGTCCCAAAAACAGATGTTGCCTCCTTGTAATCCTCTATTGTAAAATATTTGCTGCATACAGAAGTTAAAGTGAACTGACTCAGATCTTCTTTTTACTTGGTGTGAGAGACAAAGTCCTGCTTTTTTCTGAATCCTTTAAAGTTCAGCAGTCAGTTATCAGGTCTGAAGTCCATCATGCTTTCCAGTTTAATTCAGTCCACCTTGAAGCATCTGTGACTGGTTGTTGGTCTAACTCAGTGGTCCCCAAACTTTTTCTAAAGAGGGCCGGCTCGCTCTGCATGGCTCTTTGAGAGGGCCGGAGGCCGGAGATTTTCCATGTAAATTACAGTAAATATGCCTACTGTATGCAGCAGATCTATCTTAGCTGAATTTTATCCCATTCAATGTGGGCTGTTATTATTTCTGTTAGGCTGCTATCATGTTAAAATGATATAACACAGTTTTAAATGGAAATAGCTGAAATCACAAAATAATAATAATAACATGAATAATTTTAGATAAAAGCCTGTTTAAACATTTTTAAAAATCATATTTTATTCCAACATTTGTGAACTCACACAATTCTATTTGGCATAAAAAAACTTCCAAGAATGAAAAACAATTAAGAACATTTTAATGCCATATAAAACCATGGCTTAGAATTGTTTTGTTTTCACATTTGAAAGTTACACAATTTCTTTCACATTGTTATCAATAAATCAATAGGCCTACATATTGCAAAAGTTATGTTGCAAATAATGAGTCTACTTTTATATTACTCAGCTTATTTAACAACACAATGCATTAAATAGTTTTTGCAATGTATGTTTTAATAAAATCTTTTTAACAAAAGCTTTTATTTCGACACACAATACTGAGGTGAGAGCAGTGTGAACGTTATGTTATGATGACTGCATAGGATTCTAAATACAGTGGCCATAAGAGCACACAAATGCGTTGATGTTATTACATTTGCAGCATTCGATAAATCGGCCAGTCCGTCTCTGAAAAAGGCTGCGCAACAGCGCCAAAACCTACCAGTGGCCAACAAAGGAATTACACATGTTCTCACCATAGAGAATAAACAGGAAGAAATGAGATTAACGGTGTTAAAGTCCGGTGCGGGAGGGATGGAATACATTACGGACACATTTTGGAGGGCCAAAAAAAATTATGTGGCGGGCCGTAGTTTGGAGACCATTGGTCTAACTTAAAGGGGACATGAAAAAAATCCCGTTTTTCTGTGCTTGAGAGCACATGTTTGCGTGTCTGAAGTCACTACAAGTCAAGAAGTAAGAAAACACAACCCTGTCACTTTGTTTTGGGCCCATAGATGTGAAAATGTGTCATTCAGTGTGTGGTTGAGATTTGAGGGTAAAGTTAGGTCACTTTCCAAGAGGTGACTTTGTTCTTCTTGAAGACTGTATATTATGATCCAGGATATTAAAGCTGCAGTAGGCAAGTTTTCAAAATTACGAGTCTAAAGTCGGAAAATTCGAACTGATACAACTTTCAGGTCCCTGCCCCAACCTCTAACAAGCTCCGAATCGCCTCCCAAACCCCTCCCCCTCTGTGGACGAGGTTGTGCACGTGAGTTCACACCAGTGTGAGCGCACACAAGCTGGGGCAGACTCACGCTCAGCAGCGTGTGCACAAGTTGTGATTGACAGGTAGGATTCCTCCACCGTAACTTGATTGGTTAAAAACACATGGGAGCGCTCGGTTTTTGTAAGCATGATTACAGGCTTCAGAGGGAGCTACAGATTTCGTTATTTTTCCTAAACAGCCTATTTAATATTCTACTTCCAGAATCCCATGACAGTTCAAGCTAATATGACTAAAAAAAAGTTGCCTACTGCCGCTTTAAAGGTCAGCAGTGGATAAGTTTCATGTCTTTAACAGCTGAAGGATTCCTTTAGTCGGCCTTTTAGCTGTTACTGATTCAGTTCAAAGTCATCCTGGCAGCAGTTTCATTTCCCGTCACCTCTCAGCAAATTGAACTGGAACAACTGGGAAAACTTCCCTGAACAGACAGAATAACAGTGTTGTGTAGATGGTCGACACAAAGCACATTTTATTCAAATATTTTCAGTTCTCTGAACAGTGATCAAGCTGCAACTTGATTAGAGTTTACAGATTCTCTTCAGTCCACCTTAAAGAAAGAGAGAGTTTAATTCCAGCTTGTTTATGGTGTGTTGTGTTTAATATGAAATATTCACTTTGTTTCTTCTTCTTTTCTCTCCATTTATGTGTGTCGGACCATGATGAACAAATACGTCCTGCAGATCGTTTGGGTGAGTTTCTGTTTTGTTCTCCAGGTGTAACCAGCCCCTTAACTGATATAAAATGGAATATATTTCAGTCTTCACCATCTTGAATGGGAGACATGATTTGGGTTATTGATCTATGGAGGAATGTTTGATTGATAACAGAGTAGTTTTTATGGAACTTGATATCCATAAGTGCTAATCATTTTCCACAGCAGCTGGTCCCAAAAACAGATGTTGCCTCCTTGTAATCCTCTATTGTAAAATATTTGCTGCATACAGAAGTTAAAGTGAACTGACTCAGATCTTCTTTTTACTTGGTGTGAGAGACAAAGTCCTGCTTTTTTCTGAATCCTTTAAAGTTCAGCAGTCAGTTATCAGGTTTGAAGTCCATCATGCTTTCCAGTTTAATTCAGTCCACCTTGAAGCATCTGTGACTGGTTGTTAGTCTAACTCAGTGGTCCCCAAACTTTTTCTAAAGAGGGCCGGCTCGCTCTGCATGGCTCTTTGAGAGGGCCGGAGGCCGGAGATTTTCCATGTAAATGACAGTAAATATGCCTACTGTATGCAGCAGATCTATCTTAGCTGAATTTTAGCCCATTCAATGTGGGCTGTTATTATTTCTGTTAGGCTGCTATCATGTTAAAATGATATAACACAGTTTTAAATGGAAATAGCTGAAATCACAAAATAATAATAATAACATGAATAATTTTAGATAAAAGCCTGTTTAAACATTTTTAAAAATCATATTTTATTCCAACATTTGTGAACTCACACAATTCTATTTGGCATAAAAAAACTTCCAAGAATGAAAAACAATTAAGAACATCTTAATGCCATATAAAACCATGGCTTAGAATTGTTTTGTTTTCACATTTGAAAGTTACACAATTTCTTTCACATTGTTATCAATAAATCAATAGGCCTACATATTGCAAAAGTTATGTTGCAAATAATGAGTCTACTTTTATATTACTCAGCTTATTTAACAACACAATGCATTAAATAGTTTTTGCAATGTATGTTTTAATAAAATCTTTTTAACAAAAGCTTTTATTTCGACACACAATACTGAGGTGAGAGCAGTGTGAACGTTATGTTATGATGACTGCATAGGATTCTAAATACAGTGGCCATAAGAGCACACAAATGCGTTGATGTTATTACATTTGCAGCATTCGATAAATCGGCCAGTCCGTCTCTGAAAAAGGCTGCGCAACAGCGCCAAAACCTACCAGTGGCCAACAAAGGAATTACACATGTTCTCACCATAGAGAATAAACAGGAAGAAATGAGATTAACGGTGTTGAAGTCCGGTGCGGGAGGGATGGAATACATTACGGACACATTTTGGAGGGCCAAAAAAAATTATGTGGCGGGCCGTAGTTTGGAGACCATTGGTCTAACTTAAAGGGGACATGAAAAAAATCCCGTTTTTCTGTGCTTGAGAGCACATGTTTGCGTGTCTGAAGTCACTACAAGTCAAGAAGTAAGAAAACACAACCCTGTCACTTTGTTTTGGGCCCATAGATGTGAAAATGTGTCATTCAGTGTGTGGTTGAGATTTGAGGGTAAAGTTAGGTCACTTTCCAAGAGGTGACTTTGTTCTTCTTAAAGACTGTATATTATGATCCAGGATATTAAAGCTGCAGTAGGCAAGTTTTCAAAATTACGAGTCTAAAGTCGGAAAATTCGAACTGATACAACTTTCAGGTCCCTGCCCCAACCTCTAACAAGCTCCGAATCGCCCCCCAAATCCTCCCCCTCTGTGGACGAGGTTGTGCACGTGAGTTCACACCAGTGTGAGCGCACACAAGCTGGGGCAGACTCACGCTCAGCAGCGTGTGCACAAGTTGTGATTGACAGGTAGGATTCCTCCACCGTAACTTGATTGGTTAAAAACACATGGGAGCGCTCGGTTTTTGTAAGCATGATTACAGGCTTCAGAGGGAGCTACAGATTTCGTTATTTTTCCTAAACAGCCTATTTAATATTCTACTTCCAGAATCCCATGACAGTTCAAGCTAATATGACTAAAAAAAAGTTGCCTACTGCCGCTTTAAAGGTCAGCAGTGGATAAGTTTCATGTCTTTAACAGCTGAAGGATTCCTTTAGTCGGCCTTTTAGCTGTTACTGATTCAGTTCAAAGTCATCCTGGCAGCAGTTTCATTTCCCGTCACCTCTCAGCAAATTGAACTGGAACAACTGGGAAAACTTCCCTGAACAGACAGAATAACAGTGTTGTGTAGATGGTCGACACAAAGCACATTTTATTCAAATATTTTCAGTTCTCTGAACAGTGATCAAGCTGCAACTTGATTAGAGTTTACAGATTCTCTTCAGTCCACCTTAAAGAAAGAGAGAGTTTAATTCCAGCTTGTTTATGGTGTGTTGTTTTTAATATGAAATATTCACTTTGTTTCTTCTTCTTTTCTCTCCATTTATGTGTGTCGGACCATGATGAACAAATACGTCCTGCAGATCGTTTGGGTGAGTAACTGGTTTGTTCTCCAGGTGTAACCAGCCCCTTAACTGATATAAAATGGAATATGTTTCAGTCTTCACCATCTTGAATAGGAGACATGATTTGGGTTATTGATCTATGGAGGAATGTTTGATTGATAACAGAGTAGTTTTTATGGAACTTGATATTCATAAGTGCTAATCATTTTCCACAGCAGCTGGTCCCAAAAACAGATGTTGCCTCCTTGTAATCCTCTATTGTAAAATATTTGCTGCTTACAGAAGTTAAAGTGAACTGAGTCAGATCTTCTTTTTACTTGGTGTGAGAGACAAAGTCCTGCTTTTTTCTGAATCCTTTAAAGTTCAGCAGTCAGTTATCAGGTTTGAAGTCCATCATGCTTTCCAGTTTAATTCAGTCCACCTTGAAGCATCTGTGACTGGTTGTTAGTCTAACTCAGTGGTCCCCAAACTTTTTCTAAAGAGGGCCGGCTCGCTCTGCATGGCTCTTTGAGAGGGCCGGAGGCCGGAGATTTTCCATGTAAATGACAGTAAATATGCCTACTGTATGCAGCAGATCTATCTTAGCTGAATTTTAGCCCATTCAATGTGGGCTGTTGTTATTATTTCTGTTAGGCTGCTATCATGTTAAAATGATATAACACAGTTTTAAATGGAAATAGCTGAAATCACAAAATAATAATAATAACATGAATAATTTTAGATAAAAGCCTGTTTAAACATTTTTAAAAATCATATTTTATTCCAACATTTGTGAACTCACACAATTCTATTTGGCATAAAAAAACTTCCAAGAATGAAAAACAATTAAGAACATCTTAATGCCATATAAAACCATGGCTTAGAATTGTTTTGTTTTCACATTTGAAAGTTACACAATTTCTTTCACATTGTTATCAATAAATCAATAGGCCTACATATTGCAAAAGTTATGTTGCAAATAATGAGTCTACTTTTATATTACTCAGCTTATTTAACAACACAATGCATTAAATAGTTTTTGCAATGTATGTTTTAATAAAATCTTTTTAACAAAAGCTTTTATTTCGACACACAATACTGAGGTGAGAGCAGTGTGGACGTTATGTTATGATGACTGCATAGGATTCTAAATACAGTGGCCATAAGAGCACACAAATGCGTTGATGTTATTACATTTGCAGCATTCGATAAATCGGCCAGAGTCCGTCTCTGAAAAAGGCTGCGCAACAGCGCCAAAACCTACCAGTGGCCAACAAAGGAATTACACATGTTCTCACCATAGAGAATAAACAGGAAGAAATGAGATTAACGGTGTTGAAGTCCGGTGCGGGAGGGATGGAATACATTATGGACACATTTTGGAGGGCCAAAAAAAATGATGTGGCGGGCCGTAGTTTTGGGACCATTGGTCTAACTTAAAGGGGACATGAAAAAAATCCAGTTTTTCTGTGCTTGAGAGCACATGTTTGCGTGTCTGAAGTCACTACAAGTCAAGAAGTAAGAAAACACAACCCTGTCACTTTGTTTTGGGCCCATAGATGTGAAAATGTGTCATTCAGTGTGTGGTTGAGATTTGAGGGTAAAGTTAGGTCACTTTCCAAGAGGTGACTTTGTTCTTCTTGAAGACTGTATATTATGATCCAGGATATTAAAGCTGCAGTCGGCAAGTTTTCAAAATTACGAGTCTAAAGTCGGAAAATTCGAACTGATACAACTTTTAGGTCCCTGCCCCAACCTCTAACAAGCTCCGAATCGCCTCCCAAACCCCTCCCCCTCTGTGGACGAGGTTGTGCACGTGAGTTCACACCAGTGTGAGCGCACACAAGCTGGGGCAGACTCACGCTCAGCAGCGTGTGCACAAGCTGTGATTGACAGGTAGGATTCCTCCACCCTAACTTGATTGGTTAAAAACAGCCGGGAGCGCTCGGTTTTTGCAAGCATGATTACAGGCTTCAGAGGGAGCTACAGATTTCGTTATTTTTCCTAAACAGCGTATTTAATATTCTACTTCCAGAATCCCATGACAGTTCAAGCTAATATGACTAAAAAAAAGTTGCCTACTGCCGCTTTAAAGGTCAGCAGTGGATAAGTTTCATGTCTTTAACAGCTGAAGGATTCCTTTAGTCGGCCTTTTAGCTGTTACTGATTCAGTTCAAAGTCATCCTGGCAGCAGTTTCATTTCCCGTCACCTCTCAGCAAATTGAACTGGAACAACTGGGAAAACTTCCCTGAACAGACAGAATAACAGTGTTGTAGATGGTCGACACAAAGCACATTTTATTCAAATATTTTCAGTTCTCTGAACAGTGATCAAGCTGCAACTTGATTAGAGTTTACAGATTCTCTTCAGTCCACCTTAAAGAAAGAGAGAGTTTAATTCCAGCTTGTTTATGGTGTGTTGTGTTTAATATGAAATATTCACTTTGTTTCTTCTTCTTTTCTCTCCATTTATGTGTGTCGGACCATGATGAACAAATACGTCCTGCAGGTTCTCTGCGTGAGTAACTGTTTTGTTCTCCAGGTGTAACCAGCCCCTTAACTGATATAAAATGGAATATGTTTCAGTCTTCACCATCTTGAATAGGAGACATGATTTGGGTTATTGATCTATGGAGGAATGTTTAATTGATAACAGAGTAGTTTTTATGGAACTTGATATCCATAAGTGCTAATCATTTTCCACAGCAGCTGGTCCCAAAAACAGATGTTGCCTCTTTGTAATCCTCTATTGTAAAATATTTGCTGCATACAGAAGTTAAAGTGAACTGACTCAGATCTTCTTTTTACTTGGTGTGAGAGACAAAGTCCTGCTTTTTTCTGAATCCTTTAAAGTTCAGCAGTCAGTTATCAGGTCTGAAGTCCATCATGCTTTCCAGTTTAATTCAGTCCACCTTGAAGCATCTGTGACTGGTTGTTAGTCTAACTCAGTGGTCCCCAAACTTTTTCTAAAGAGGGCCGGCTCGCTCTGCATGGCTCTTTGAGAGGGCCGGAGGCCGGAGATTTTCCATGTAAATTACAGTAAATATGCCTACTGTATGCAGCAGATCTATCTTAGCTGAATTTTAGCCCATTCAATTTGGGCTGTTGTTATTATTTCTGTTAGGCTGCTATCATGTTAAAATGATCCAACACAGTTTTAATTGGAAATAGCTGAAATCACAAAATAAGACTAATAATATTAATAATTTTAGATAAAAGCCTGTTTAAGCATTTCAAAAAATCAAATTTATTCCAACATTTGAACTCACACAATTCTATTTGGCATAAAAAAACTTCCAAGAATGAAAAACAATTAAGAACATCTTAATGCCATATAAAACCATGGCTTAGAATTGTTTTGTTTTCACATTTGAAAGTTACACAATTTCTTTCACATTGTTATCAATAAATCAATAGGCCTACATATTGCAAAAGTTATGTTGCAAATAATGAGTCTACTTTTATATTACTCAGCTTATTTAACAACACAATGCATTAAATAGTTTTTGCAATGTATGTTTTAATAAAATCTTTTTAACAAAAGCTTTTATTTCGACACACAATACTGAGGTGAGAGCAGTGTGAACGTTATGTTATGATGACTGCATAGGATTCTAAATACAGTGGCCATAAGAGCACACAAATGCGTTGATGTTATTACATTTGCAGCATTCGATAAATCGGCCAGAGTCCGTCTCTGAAAAAGGCTGCGCAACAGCGCCAAAACCTACCAGTGGCCAACAAAGGAATTACACATGTTCTCACCATAGAGAATAAACAGGAAGAAATGAGATTAACGGTGTTGAAGTCCGGTGCGGGAGGGATGGAATACATTATGGACACATTTTGGAGGGCCAAAAAAAATGATGTGGCGGGCCGTAGTTTTGGGACCATTGGTCTAACTTAAAGGGGACATGAAAAAAATCCAGTTTTTCTGTGCTTGAGAGCACATGTTTGCGTGTCTGAAGTCACTACAAGTCAAGAAGTAAGAAAACACAACCCTGTCACTTTGTTTTGGGCCCATAGATGTGAAAATGTGTCATTCAGTGTGTGGTTGAGATTTGAGGGTAAAGTTAGGTCACTTTCCAAGAGGTGACTTTGTTCTTCTTGAAGACTGTATATTATGATCCAGGATATTAAAGCTGCAGTAGGCAAGTTTTCAAAATTACGAGTCTAAAGTCGGAAAATTCGAACTGATACAACTTTCAGGTCCCTGCCCCAACCTCTAACAAGCTCCGAATCGCCTCCCAAACCCCTCCCCCTCTGTGGACGAGGTTGTGCACGTGAGTTCACACCAGTGTGAGCGCACACAAGCTGGGGCAGACTCACGCTCAGCAGCGTGTGCACAAGCTGTGATTGACAGGTAGGATTCCTCCACCCTAACTTGATTG
Source organism: Odontesthes bonariensis (assembly GCF_027942865.1). Classification (NCBI taxonomy): domain Eukaryota; kingdom Metazoa; phylum Chordata; class Actinopteri; order Atheriniformes; family Atherinopsidae; genus Odontesthes; species Odontesthes bonariensis. Next base: position 2,907,956 of record NC_134511.1, read on the forward strand.
GTTAAAAACAGCCGGGAGCGCTCGGTTTTTGCAAGCATGATTACAGGCTTCAGAGGGAGCTACAGATTTCGTTATTTTTCCTAAACAGCGTATTTAATATTCTACTTCCAGAATCCCATGACAGTTCAAGCTAATATGACTAAAAAAAAGTTGCCTACTGCCGCTTTAAAGGTCAGCAGTGGATAAGTTTCATGTCTTTAACAGCTGAAGGATTCCTTTAGTCGGCCTTTTAGCTGTTACTGATTCAGTTCAAAGTCATCCTGGCAGCAGTTTCATTTCCCGTCACCTCTCAGCAAATTGAACTGGAACAACTGGGAAAACTTCCCTGAACAGACAGAATAACAGTGTTGTAGATGGTCGACACAAAGCACATTTTATTCAAATATTTTCAGTTCTCTGAACAGTGATCAAGCTGCAACTTGATTAGAGTTTACAGATTCTCTTCAGTCCACCTTAAAGAAAGAGAGAGTTTAATTCCAGCTTGTTTATGGTGTGTTGTGTTTAATATGAAATATTCACTTTGTTTCTTCTTCTTTTCTCTCCATTTATGTGTGTCGGACCATGATGAACAAATACGTCCTGCAGGTTCTCTGCGTGAGTAACTGTTTTGTTCTCCAGGTGTAACCAGCCCCTTAACTGATATAAAATGGAATATGTTTCAGTCTTCACCATCTTGAATAGGAGACATGATTTGGGTTATTGATCTATGGAGGAATGTTTAATTGATAACAGAGTAGTTTTTATGGAACTTGATATCCATAAGTGCTAATCATTTTCCACAGCAGCTGGTCCCAAAAACAGATGTTGCCTCTTTGTAATCCTCTATTGTAAAATATTTGCTGCATACAGAAGTTAAAGTGAACTGACTCAGATCTTCTTTTTACTTGGTGTGAGAGACAAAGTCCTGCTTTTTTCTGAATCCTTTAAAGTTCAGCAGTCAGTTATCAGGTCTGAAGTCCATCATGCTTTCCAGTTTAATTCAGTCCACCTTGAAGCATCTGTGACTGGTTGTTAGTCTAACTCAGTGGTCCCCAAACTTTTTCTAAAGAGGGCCGGCTCGCTCTGCATGGCTCTTTGAGAGGGCCGGAGGCCGGAGATTTTCCATGTAAATTACAGTAAATATGCCTACTGTATGCAGCAGATCTATCTTAGCTGAATTTTAGCCCATTCAATTTGGGCTGTTGTTATTATTTCTGTTAGGCTGCTATCATGTTAAAATGATCCAACACAGTTTTAATTGGAAATAGCTGAAATCACAAAATAAGACTAATAATATTAATAATTTTAGATAAAAGCCTGTTTAAGCATTTCAAAAAATCAAATTTATTCCAACATTTGAACTCACACAATTCTATTTGGCATAAAAAAACTTCCAAGAATGAAAAACAATTAAGAACATCTTAATGCCATATAAAACCATGGCTTAGAATTGTTTTGTTTTCACATTTGAAAGTTACACAATTTCTTTCACATTGTTATCAATAAATCAATAGGCCTACATATTGCAAAAGTTATGTTGCAAATAATGAGTCTACTTTTATATTACTCAGCTTATTTAACAACACAATGCATTAAATAGTTTTTGCAATGTATGTTTTAATAAAATCTTTTTAACAAAAGCTTTTATTTCGACACACAATACTGAGGTGAGAGCAGTGTGAACGTTATGTTATGATGACTGCATAGGATTCTAAATACAGTGGCCATAAGAGCACACAAATGCGTTGATGTTATTACATTTGCAGCATTCGATAAATCGGCCAGAGTCCGTCTCTGAAAAAGGCTGCGCAACAGCGCCAAAACCTACCAGTGGCCAACAAAGGAATTACACATGTTCTCACCATAGAGAATAAACAGGAAGAAATGAGATTAACGGTGTTGAAGTCCGGTGCGGGAGGGATGGAATACATTATGGACACATTTTGGAGGGCCAAAAAAAATGATGTGGCGGGCCGTAGTTTTGGGACCATTGGTCTAACTTAAAGGGGACATGAAAAAAATCCAGTTTTTCTGTGCTTGAGAGCACATGTTTGCGTGTCTGAAGTCACTACAAGTCAAGAAGTAAGAAAACACAACCCTGTCACTTTGTTTTGGGCCCATAGATGTGAAAATGTGTCATTCAGTGTGTGGTTGAGATTTGAGGGTAAAGTTAGGTCACTTTCCAAGAGGTGACTTTGTTCTTCTTGAAGACTGTATATTATGATCCAGGATATTAAAGCTGCAGTAGGCAAGTTTTCAAAATTACGAGTCTAAAGTCGGAAAATTCGAACTGATACAACTTTTAGGTCCCTGCCCCAACCTCTAACAAGCTCCGAATCGCCTCCCAAACCCCTCCCCCTCTGTGGACGAGGTTGTGCACGTGAGTTCACACCAGTGTGAGCGCACACAAGCTGGGGCAGACTCACGCTCAGCAGCGTGTGCACAAGCTGTGATTGACAGGTAGGATTCCTCCACCCTAACTTGATTGGTTAAAAACAGCCGGGAGCGCTCGGTTTTTGTAAGCATGATTACAGGCTTCAGAGGGAGCTACAGATTTCGTTATTTTTCCTAAACAGCGTATTTAATATTCTACTTCCAGAATCCCATGACAGTTCAAGCTAATATGACTAAAAAAAAGTTGCCTACTGCCGCTTTAAAGGTCAGCAGTGGATAAGTTTCATGTCTTTAACAGCTGAAGGATTCCTTTAGTCGGCCTTTTAGCTGTTACTGATTCAGTTCAAAGTCATCCTGGCAGCAGTTTCATTTCCCGTCACCTCTCAGCAAATTGAACTGGAACAACTGGGAAAACTTCCCTGAACAGACAGAATAACAGTGTTGTAGATGGTCGACACAAAGCACATTTTATTCAAATATTTTCAGTTCTCTGAACAGTGATCAAGCTGCAACTTGATTAGAGTTTACAGATTCTCTTCAGTCCACCTTAAAGAAAGAGAGAGTTTAATTCCAGCTTGTTTATGGTGTGTTGTGTTTAATATGAAATATTCACTTTGTTTCTTCTTCTTTTCTCTCCATTTATGTGTGTCGGACCATGATGAACAAATACGTCCTGCAGGTTCTCTGCGTGAGTAACTGTTTTGTTCTCCAGGTGTAACCAGCCCCTTAACTGATATAAAATGGAATATGTTTCAGTCTTCACCATCTTGAATAGGAGACATGATTTGGGTTATTGATCTATGGAGGAATGTTTAATTGATAACAGAGTAGTTTTTATGGAACTTGATATCCATAAGTGCTAATCATTTTCCACAGCAGCTGGTCCCAAAAACAGATGTTGCCTCCTTGTAATCCTCTATTGTAAAATATTTGCTGCATACAGAAGTTAAAGTGAACTGACTCAGATCTTCTTTTTACTTGGTGTGAGAGACAAAGTCCTGCTTTTTTCTGAATCCTTTAAAGTTCAGCAGTCAGTTATCAGGTTTGAAGTCCATCATGCTTTCCAGTTTAATTCAGTCCACCTTGAAGCATCTGTGACTGGTTGTTAGTCTAACTCAGTGGTCCCCAAACTTTTTCTAAAGAGGGCCGGCTCGCTCTGCATGGCTCTTTGAGAGGGCCGGAGGCCGGAGATTTTCCATGTAAATTACAGTAAATATGCCTACTGTATGCAGCAGATCTATCTTAGCTGAATTTTAGCCCATTCAATTTGGGCTGTTGTTATTATTTCTGTTAGGCTGCTATCATGTTAAAATGATCCAACACAGTTTTAATTGGAAATAGCTGAAATCACAAAATAAGACTAATAATATTAATAATTTTAGATAAAAGCCTGTTTAAGCATTTCAAAAAATCAAATTTATTCCAACATTTGAACTCACACAATTCTATTTGGGATAAAAACTTCCAAGAATGAACAACAATTAAGAACATCTTAATGCCATATAAAACCATGGCTTAGAATTGTTTTGTTTTGACATTTGAAAGTTACACAACTTCTTTCACATTGTTAATCAATAAATCAATAGGCCTACATATTGCAAAAGTTATGTTGCAAATAATGAGTCTAATTTACTATTACTCAGCTTATTTAACAACACAATGCATTCAAAAATTTTGCAATGTATGTTTTAATAAAATCTTTTTAACAAAAGCTTTTATTTCGACACACAATACTGAGGTGAGAGCAGTGTGAACGTTATGTTATGATGACTGCATAGGATTCTAAATACAGTGGCCATAAGAGGACACAAATGTGTTTATGTTATTACATTTGCAGCATTAAATAAATCGGCCAGAGTCCTTCTCTGAAAAAGGCTGCACAGCAGCGCCAAAACATACCAGTGGCCAACAAAGGAATTACACATGTTCTCACCATAGAGAATAAACAGGAAGAAATTAGGTTAACGGTGTTGAAGTCCGGTGCGGGAGGGATGGAATACATTACGGACACATTTTGGAGTGCAATAAAAAATTATGAGGCGGGCCGTAGTTTGGAGACCATTGGTCTAACTCAGAGGTCTTCAACAGGGGGTCTGCGACCCCCAGGGGGTCCGCGGAGGTACTGCAGAGGGGTCGCGAAATATTTGGTTGTTTAGATCAAAAATTAAATTTTTTTTTTTTTTTTTTTTTTTTCAAACAGTTTTTTCTCACAAATCGTGTGCAAACGTTTGCCATCCACACAGGGCCGGCCCAAGCATTTATGGGGCCTTAAGCAGAATTTCATTTGGGGCCCCCCTACTACCACCTCAGCTCCAGATGCCTCATTATTCCATAGCTACACTGTTATGTGTGTAACGGACCCACAATCATTAGCATTATTTGTAATCATCTTACATTATACAGGTGTCAGCAAACTCATAAATATGGTTTAATTAACTTCTACATAAAGAGTGATGTATAAGTATGGCTCATTAATTAACTATTTGGAAGTAACATCAGCAGGCTGGAGACTGCATTTATAGTTATCACGTTAAATAGTGTAATTTCTTTCAGGTGTGCAATGGTGTGCGAAATTTTCAAAATCCAAAATAGAATCAAATGACATTCACATTATCTTACAGAAAAATAAAGTTGTAATCAAAATTAAATTCAAAATTGTTCTCGGGGCCCCCTGGTGGCGTGGGGGTCATAAGCGACCGCATAGTTGGCATATGCCTTGGGCCGGCTCTGCATCCACAGATGGTTTGAGGATTCATTGTCCCATCTACATGCATGTTTACAGTTAAAATCTGTGGATTATTTGAATAGCTCAGTGTTGTATGCAAGATGTTTGTTTATAAATGGCAGTGGCACGGCCACCCTGTACCTTGCACATGTTTAAAATAAAAACATGAATATATTAACCTGTGTATTATTTGAATAGCTTAGTACAATAACAGAGTAGCTATGTTTATACACGGCACTAGGCCCCGTTAAATAGAAAACACAATTGTATGCCATATAAATAGTAGGGGGGTCCCTGCTCCAACTCTCCATCAGTTTGGGGGTCCCTGGCCTGAAAAACGTTGAAGACCCCTGGTCTAACTTAAAGGGGACATGAAAAAAAAAAACTTTTTCTGTGCTTGAGAGCACATGTTTGGGAGTCTGAAGTCACTACAAGTCAAGAAGTAAGAAAACACAACCCTGTCACTTTGTTTTGGGCCCATAGATGTGAAAATGTGTCATTCAGTGTGTGGTTGAGATTTGAGGGTAAAGTTAGGTCACTCTCCAAGAGGGGACTTTGTTCTTCTTAAAGACTGTATATTATGATCCAGGATATTAAAGGTCAGCAGTGGATAAGTTTCATGTCTTTAACAGCTGAAGGATTCCTTTAGTCGGCCTTTTAGCTGTTACTGATTCAGTTCAAAGTCATCCTGGCAGCAGTTTCATTTCCCGTCACCTCTTAGCAAATTGAACTGGGAAAACTTCCCTGAACAGTCAGAATAACAGTGTTGTGTAGATGGTCGACACAAAGCACATTTTATTCAAATATTTTCAGTTCTCTGAACAGTGATCATGATCAGAGTTTACAGATTGTCTTCAGTCCACCTTAAAGAAAGAGAGAGTTTAATTCCAGCTTGTTTATGGTGTGTTGTTTTTAATATGTAATATTCACTTTGTTTCTTCTTCTTTTCTGTCCATTTATGTGTGTCGGACCATAAAGAACTAAAATGTCTTGAAGGTAGGTGTGAGTTTCTGTTTTGTTCTCCAGGTGTAACCAGCCCCTTAACTGATATAAAATGGAATATGTTTCAGTCTTCACCATCTTGAATGGGAGACATGATTTGGGTTATTGATCTATGGAGGAATGTTTGATTGATAACAGAGTAGTTTTTATGGAACTTGATATCCATAAGTGCTAATCATTTTCCACAGCAGCTGGTCCCAAAAACAGATGTTGCCTCCTTGTAATCCTCTATTGTAAAATATTTGCTGCATACAGAAGTTAAAGTGAACTGACTCAGATCTTCTTTTTACTTGGTGTGAGAGACAAAGTCCTGGGCCCTCATTCATCATTAGTGCGTAGAATCCCTTCTAAATCCTGTCGTATGAGTGAAATTTAGAATGTGCCCAAGTACAAAAAAAATCGGCATTCATCAAACGTTCTTAGACAGGTCGTACGCACATCTGCAATGATAAATACCACACCTGCCAGTTCACCTTGCGCGGGCACGAGCAGACTCATTTGCATCATGGAACTTCCCCAAGTAACCATATATGGCACCAACATTCCCTTTAAAAGCCACCGGAACGTGCTTGCTTGCGCTTGACTCAGAGCGCGGATCTCGAAAACACATGAGAAGCAATACAGAATCATACGCGGCGGACAGCACAGCTTTATGCCAATTACACACACAGGCTCCACACCTCCACACACGCATCGCGTCTGCAATCATAACTCATTAGGGGAAATCACATTTTGCCAATATTTTTTGGCCATCGGGCAACGACATTGAGAAGCAGCATATCACTGTCGCATATAAGCTGTACATTAATGGAGTGCTTCCCCTTCCTATTCACAAGGTTGTATTCGTGCTGTGATGGTGCTTTTAGTGCGACGTGAGTGCAGTCTATTGCTCCTATGACGTTGGGGAACTGCGCGATACCATATAAACCTTGCTTAATGTCTGCCTGGCGTGGACCCCCATAAGGGAATCGAATGTAAGTCGGGGCCAAAGAAATAATCGCATCCAACACTGTGGGCATAATTCGGCTCATGGACGGCTGAGAAATGCCGCATCGATGGCCCCAATTCACGGCAGAGGTCGAGCAATATATGTTTTGGAATTCTGAACCTGCTTAGAAGCCACTCACTACTTTCTGCCAATAAATCTGCACGCTCCCTAAACACACGTTCCCTCCGTAGCGCACGGTTTTCCAGATCCTCAAGCAATGCAGGATGGGCCATGTTGCGTTCTGAATGGCATGTCCTACGTGTGCCTTTTATACCCATATCAATTAAACTAGGCTGAATATTGTCAGGTCTTCTGGTGAAACAATTATTGTTACACTCTGAATGAAATGCAATGAACGCCAGGTAGGTCTAATACACCCTGCTTTGGAATTGCAGAGGCTACGCGGACCCAAATGCCGTCAGACATACTGTAATGCAACAATTGAATGAACATTGTAATATTCCCCTGTGCGCCGATCAACACCATTTGCAGTTTCGTAATTCTACCACTAGGCAATGTGCGTAGGCATGGTCAAAACTGTGCGTAGATTTAGGCACATTTCTAAGTTCAAGTACACGTTCATAAATCCCACACTTTGCTCAGGAATGATCGCACGCACGCTTTACGCACAGATCTGTTCCTAAGAACGCTTGATAAATGAGGGCCCTGCTTTTTTCTGAATCCTTTAAAGTTCAGCAGTCAGTTATCAGGTCTGAAGTCCATCATGCTTTCCAGTTTAATTCAGTCCTCCTTGAAGCATCTGTGACTGGTTGTTAGTCTAACTCAGTGGTCCCCAAACTTTTTCTAAAGAGGGCCGGCTCGCTCTGCATGGCTCTTTGAGAGGGCCGGAGGCCGGAGATTTTCAACGTAAATTACAGTAAATATGCCCACTGTATGCAGCAGATCTATCTTAGCTGAATTTTAGCCCATTCAATGTGGGCTGTTGTTATTATTTCTGTTAGGCTGCTATCATGTTAAAATGATATAACACAGTTTTAAATGGAAATAGCTGAAATCACAAAATATTAATAATAACATGAATAATTTTAGATAAAAGCCTGTTTAAGCATTTAAAAAAAATCATATTTTATTCCAATATTTGAACTCACACAATTCTATTTGGCATAAAAAACTTCCAAGAATGAACAACAATTAAGAACATCTTAAAGTGATACTCCGGAGTAGATTCAACCTGGGGTCATTTGAACCGTGATATCCAGCCAAGTAGCCCACCCGCAGTTTTTTCGATATTGGCTGAACATCAGCTGAGTTACTGAGTTATCCCGAATTGCTTCGTACAAGGGTTAATGGATCCAGGTCCGTATCTCCAAAATTACCACACTAAAATCACATGCCATGACACCAAACTTCTACAGGAGTACAAATATGGTCTGTACTCACCAAACGATGCATTTGGAAGTTTGAAAATAGTCCAGGAGTTTATTATTATCAACACAAGCCTGATAGCTTCTCTGCAGCTAAAGCTGCGTCGACGTCACTTCAGAGAGCTGGGAGCTTCAAAGTAAGATGAGGGTTGAGCTACTACTGTAGACAACAAAGTATATGCTATATTCTACATGTTTTTTTATGAATTTTTATGTTGTAGAGTTGTGAAGTTATTTTATCAATGGAGAAACTGAGCAGCCTTGCTTTGTTGTCTACAGTAGTAGATCAACCTTCATCTTATTTTGAAGCTCCCAGCTCTCTGAAGTGACGTCGACGCAGCTTTAGCTGCAGAGAAGCTATCAGGCTTGTGTTGATAATAATAAACTCCTGGACTATTTTCAAACTTCCAAATGCATCGTTTGGTGAGTACAGACCATATTTGTACTCCTGTAGAAGTTTGGTGTCATGGCATGTGATTTTAGTGTGGTAATTTTGGAGATACGGACCAGGATCCATTAACCCTTGTACGAAGCAATTCGGGATAACTCAGTAACTCAGCTGATGTTCAGCCAATATCGAAAAAACTGCGGGTGGGCTACTTGGCTGGATATCACGGTTCAAATGACCCCAGGTTGAATCTACTCCGGAGTATCACTTTAATGCCATATAAAACCATGGCTTAGAATTATTTTGTTTTGACATTTGAAAATTACACAACTTCTTTCACATTGTTAATCAATAAATCAATAGGCGTACATATTTCAAAACTTAGGTTGCAAATAATTAGTCTAATTTTCTATTACTCAGCTTATTTAACAACACAATGCATTCAAACATTTTGCAATGTATGTTTTAATAAAATCTTTTTAACAAAAGCTTTTATTTCGACACACAATACTGAGGTGAGAGCAGTGTGAACGTTATGTTATGATGATTGCATAGGATTCTAAATACAGTGGCCATAAGAGGACAAAAATGTTTTTATGTTATTACATTTGCAGCATTCGATAAATCGGCCAGAGTCCGTCTCTGAAAAAGGCTGCACAACAGCGCCAAAACCTACCAGTGGCCCACAATGGAATTACACATGTTCTCACCATAGAGAACAGTGACGCGCCGGTCGACGAAAAAACATCCCGCAACCGACCACTTTTTCCACTAACCCGCCCGTTAACTCAGACCGCAAGAAATATTCATGAAAAAATGTTGACCCGACCCGCTTTTAAAAAAAGTAGCCAATGGTCTTAATGAACATCCTAGATCTTTGATCTCGGCGAATGAGTCCCAAACCTTACTTTTTCTGCTTGTGTGTTTGCGGAGCTTCCACTCTCCCAACTTGACCTTCCCTCTTGCTGTCTCCATACCTACTGTACTTCTGACCACGTACGTCATCTCTACGGAAGTTATTCAGCCAATAAAGTGTATTTATTTAATAGAACATTGTCTACTGTTTGAATTACAAACGTTTAACACGTTATTTTTTAATGTTTATCTTAAAACACAAAACGACCCGACCGATTGCAACCCGAATATTATTAAAAATATTTTTTTATGACCCGCAACTGCGGGTGATCGCGGATGCCTGCAGGCACCCGCTGGCTTCGGGTCAGCCCGCGCATCACTGATAGAGAATAAACAGGAAGAAATTAGATTAACGGTGTTAAAGTCCGGTGCGGGAGGGATGGAATACATTACGGACACATTTTGGAGGGCCATAAAAAATGATGTGGCGGGCCGTAGTTTTGGGACCATTGGTCTAACTTAAAGGGGACATGAAAAAAATCCCCTTTTTCTGTGCTTGAGAGCACATGTTTGGGTGTCTGAAGTCACTACAAGTCAAGAGGTAAGAAAACACAACCCTGTCACTTTGTTTTGGGCCCATAGATGTGAAAATGTGTCATTCAGTGTGTGGTTGAGATTTGAGGGTAAAGTTAGGTCACTTTCCAAGAGGTGACTTTGTTCTTCTTGAAGACTGTATATTATGATCCAGGATATTAAAGCTGCCGTAGGCAAGTTTTCAAAATTACGAGTCTAAAGTCGGAAAATTCGAACTGATACAACTTTCAGGTCCCTGCCCCAACCTCTAACAAGCTCCGAATCGCCCCCCAAATCCTCCCCCTCTGTGGACGAGGTTGTGCACGTGAGTTCACACCAGTGTGAGCGCACACAAGCTGGGGAAGACTCACGCTCAGCAGCGTGTGCACAAGCTGTGATTGACAGGTAGGATTCCTCCACCCTAACTTGATTGGTTAAAAACAGCCGGGAGCGCTCGGTTTTTGTAAGCATGATTACAGGCTTCAGAGGGAGCTACAGATTTCGTTATTTTTCCTAAACAGCCTATTTAATATTCTACTTCCAGAATCCCATGACAGTTCAAGCTAATATGACTAAAAAAAAGTTGCCTACTGCCGCTTTAAAGGTCAGCAGTGGATAAGTTTCATGTCTTTAACAGCTGAAGGATTCCTTTAGTCGGCCTTTTAGCTGTTACTGATTCAGTTCAAAGTCATCCTGGCAGCAGTTTCATTTCCCGTCACCTCTCAGCAAATTGAACTGGAACAACTGGGAAAACTTCCCTGAACAGACAGAATAACAGTGTTGTGTAGATGGTCGACACAAAGCACATTTTATTCAAATATTTTCAGTTCTCTGAACAGTGATCAAGCTGCAACTTGATTAGAGTTTACAGATTCTCTTCAGTCCACCTTAAAGAAAGAGAGAGTTTAATTCCAGCTTGTTTATGGTGTGTTGTTTTTAATATGTAATATTCACTTTGTTTCTTCTTCTTTTCTGTCCATTTATGTGTGTCGGACCATAAAGAACTAAAATGTCTTGAAGGTAGGTGTGAGTTTCTGTTTTGTTCTCCAGGTGTAACCAGCCCCTTAACTGATATAAAATGGAATATGTTTCAGTCTTCACCATCTTGAATGGGAGACATGATTTGGGTTATTGATCTATGGAGGAATGTTTGATTGATAACAGAGTAGTTTTTATGGAACTTGATATCCATAAGTGCTAATCATTTTCCACAGCAGCTGGTCCCAAAAACAGATGTTGCCTCCTTGTAATCCTCTATTGTAAAATATTTGCTGCATACAGAAGTTAAAGTGAACTGACTCAGATCTTCTTTTTACTTGGTGTGAGAGACAAAGTCCTAGGCCCTCATTCATCATTAGTGCGTAGAATCCCTTCTAAATCCTGTCGAATGAGTGAAATTTAGAATGTGCCCAAGTACAAAAAAAAATCGGCATTCATCAAACGTTCTTAGACAGGTCGTACGCACATCTGCAATGATAAATACCACACCTGCCAGTTCACCTTGCGCGGGCACGAGCAGACTCATTTGCATCATGGAACTTCCCCAAGTAACCATATATGGCACCAACATTCCCTTTAAAAGCCACCAGAACTTGCTTGCTTGCGCTTGACTCAGAGCGCGGATCTCGAAAACACATGAGAAGCAATACAGAATCATACGCGGCGGACAGCACAGCTTTATGCCAATTACACACACAGGCTCCACACCTCCACACACGCATCGCGTCTGCAATCATAACTCATTAGGGGAAATCACATTTTGCCAATATTTTTTGGCCATCGGGCAACGACATTGAGAAGCAGCATATCACTGTCGCATATAAGCTGTACATTAATGGAGTGCTTCCCCTTCCTATTCACAAGGTTGTATTCGTGCTGTGATGGTGCTTTTAGTGCGACGTGAGTGCAGTCTATTGCTCCTATGACGTTGGGGAACTGCGCGATACCATATAAACCTTGCTTAATGTCTGCCTGGCGTGGACCCCCATAAGGGAATCGAATGTAAGTCGGGGCCAAAGAAATAATCGCATCCAACACTGTGGGCATAATTCGGCTCATGGACGGCTGAGAAATGCCGCATCGATGGCCCCAATTCACGGCAGAGGTCGAGCAATATATGTTTTGGAATTCTGAACCTGCTTAGAAGCCACTCACTACTTTCTGCCAATAAATCTGCACGCTCCCTAAACACGTGCTCCCTCCGTAGCGCACGGTTTTCCAGATCCTCAAGCAATGCAGGATGGGCCATGTTGCGTTCTGAATGGCATGTCCTACGTGTGCCTTTTATACCCATATCAATTAAACTAGGCTGAATATTGTCAGGTCTTCTGGTGAAACAATTATTGTTACACTCTGAATGAAATGCAATGAACGCCAGGTAGGTCTAATACACCCTGCTTTGGAATTGCATAGGCTACACGGACCCAAATGCCGTCAGACATACTGTAATGCAACAATTGAATGAACATTGTAATATTCCCCTGTGCAGCGATCAACACCATTTGCAGTTTCGTAATTCTACCACTAGGCAATGTGCGTAGGCATGGTCAAAACTGTGCGTAGATTTAGGCACATTTCTAAGTTCAAGTACACGTTCATAAATCCCACACTTTGCTCAGGAATGATCGCACGCACGCTTTACGCACAGATCTGTTCCTAAAAACGCTTGATAAATGAGGGCCCTGCTTTTTTCTGAATCCTTTAAAGTTCAGCAGTCAGTTATCAGGTCTGAAGTCCATCATGCTTTCCAGTTTAATTCAGTCCACCTTGAAGCATCTGTGACTGGTTGTTAGTCTAACTCAGTGGTCCCCAAACTTTTTCTAAAGAGGGCCGGCTCGCTCTGCATGGCTCTTTGAGAGGGCCGGAGGCCGGAGATTTTCCATGTAAATTACAGTAAATATGCCTACTGTATGCAGCAGATCTATCTTAGCTGAATTTTAGCCCATTCAATGTGGGCTGTTGTTATTATTTCTGTTAGGCTGCTATCATGTTAAAATGATATAACACAGTTTTAAATGGAAATAGCTGAAATCACAAAATATTAATAATAACATGAATAATTTTAGATAAAAGCCTGTTTAAGCATTTAAAAAAATCATATTTTATTCCAATATTTGAACTCACACAATTCTATTTGGCATAAAAAACTTCCAAGAATGAACAACAATTAAGAACATCTTAATGCCATATAAAACCATGGCTTAGAATTATTTTGTTTTGACATTTGAAAGTTACACAACTTCTTTCACATTGTTAATCAATAAATCAATAGGCGTACATATTTCAAAACTTAGGTTGCAAATAATTAGTCTAATTTTCTATTACTCAGCTTATTTAACAACACAATGCATTCAAACATTTTGCAATGTATGTTTTAATAAAATCTTTTTAACAAAAGCTTTTATTTCGACACACAATACTGAGGTGAGAGCAGTGTGAACGTTACGTTATGATGATTGCATAGGATTCTAAATACAGTGGCCATAAGAGGACAAAAATGTTTTTATGTTATTACATTTGCAGCATTCGATAAATCGGCCAGAGTCCGTCTCTGAAAAAGGCTGCACAACAGCGCCAAAACCTACCAGTGGCCCACAATGGAATTACACATGTTCTCACCATAGAGAACAGTGACGCGCCGGTCGACGAAAAAACATCCCGCAACCGACCACTTTTTCCACTAACCCGCCCGTTACCTCAGACCGCAAGAAATATTCATGAAAAAATGTTGACCCGACCCGCTTTTAAAAGAAGTAGCCAATGGTCTTAATGAACATCCTAGATCTTTGATCTCGGCGAATGAGTCCCAAACCTTACTTTTTCTGCTTGTGTGTTTGCGGAGCTTCCACTCTCCCAACTTGACCTTCCCTCTTGCTGTCTCCATACCTACTGTACTTCTGACCACGTACGTCATCTCTGCGGAAGTTATTCAGCCAATAAAGTGTATTTATTTAATAGAACATTGTCTACTGTTTGAATTACAAACGTTTAACACGTTATTTTTTAATGTTTATCTAAAACACAAAACGACCCGACCGATTGCAACCCGAATATTATTAAAAATATTTTTTTATGACCCGCAACTGCGGGTGATCGCGGATGCCTGCAGGCACCCGCTGGCTTCGGGTCAGCCCGCGCATCACTGATAGAGAATAAACAGGAAGAAATTAGATTAACGGTGTTAAAGTCTGGTGCGGGAGGGATGGAATACATTACGGACACATTTTGGAGGGCCATAAAAAAATGATGTGGCGGGCCGTAGTTTTGGGACCATTGGTCTAACTTAAAGGGGACATGAAAAAAATCCCCTTTTTCTGTGCTTGAGAGCACATGTTTGGGTGTCTGAAGTCACTACAAGTCAAGAAGTAAGAAAACACAACCCTGTCACTTTGTTTTGGGCCCATAGATGTGAAAATGTGTCATTCAGTGTGTGGTTGAGATTTGAGGGTAAAGTTAGGTCACTTTCCAAGAGGTGACTTTGTTCTTCTTAAAGACTGTATATTATGATCCAGGATATTAAAGGTCAGCAGTGGATAAGTTTCATGTCTTTAACAGCTGAAGGATTCCTTTAGTCGGCCTTTTAGCTGTTACTGATTCAGTTCAAAGTCATCCTGGCAGCAGTTTCATTTCCCGTCACCTCTCAGCAAATTGAACTGGAACAACTGGGAAAACTTCCCTGAACAGACAGAATAACAGTGTTGTGTAGATGGTCGACACAAAGCACATTTTATTCAAATATTTTCAGTTCTCTGAACAGTGATCAAGCTGCAACTTGATTAGAGTTTACAGATTCTCTTCAGTCCACCTTAAAGAGAGAGAGAGTTTAATTCCAGCTTGTTTATGGTGTGTTGTTTTTAAAATGAAATATTCACTTTGTTTCTTCTTCTTTTCTCTCCATTTATGTGTGTCGGACCATAAAGAACAAAAACGTCGTGAAGCAGGTAGGTGTGAGTAACTGGTTTGTTCTCCAGGTGCAACCAGCCCCTTAACTGATATAAAATGGAATATGTTTCAGTCTTCACCATCTTGAATAGGAGACATGATTTGGGTTATTGATCTATGGAGGAATGTTTGATTGATAACAGAGTAGTTTTTATGGAACTTGATATCCATAAGTGCTAATCATTTTCCACAGCAGCTGGTCCCAAAAACAGATGTTGCCTCCTTGTAATCCTCTATTGTAAAATATTTGCTGCATACAGAAGTTAAAGAGAACTGACTCAGATCTTCTTTTTACTTGGTGTGAGAGACAAAGTCCTGCTTTTTTCTGAATCCTTTAAAGTTCAGCAGTCAGTTATTAAGCTGTTTTTTAAATCCATCAAACTCTAATAACCAACATTTATAACCATGGGATGTTTGAATGGTCGCTGCAATTAACAGATTAATTACTTTTTTTAAATCATTTATATCTGCATTTTCTCATTGCAGATCCGTCTGTGAAACTCAGCAGCAGTCTTGAATGGCTGCCACCTGACAGTAAGTTATTCTAAACTGAACTGAACTCTTTATTATGGTGATACATAGATTCACAGAAGATTTCCAACATGACTCACCCCCTCTGTGCTTTTCCTATTTTCTTGCTTTACAACCTATAATTTACAATAAAATGTTCCACAATGGTGAAGTGGAGAAAGAAACCTGTTCTGAAAGCCCCCAGAGTCTGCAACACCACTGATCAAGAAGCAGCATGAAGACTGAGGTGTAAAGTGGTGGAGAATTACAAATCAGGGTTTGGTCATGGAAATAATTATCTGAAATCCCATTTAGTCCATAACCACAAACTGGAAAAATATGGCACCACAACCAACCTGACCAGGGAGGAACGTTACAGACCAGTTATGGGGGGCATTAATCAGGGAAGCAACAAAGAGAGCAGAGGTAACCCTGAAGGAGCTGGAAAGCTCCACAGAGGAGACTGCTTTATCTGTCCATCAGACCACTAGAAGCTGTACACTCCACAGAGCTGAGCTTTAATGAAGAGTGGGCAGAAAAAGACACTGCTTACAGAAAGCTTCCCTAAAAGTCATGTGGGAGACTCCCCAAACATCTGGAAAAGGGTTCCCCTGGGCAGATGAGACTACAATTGAACTTATTCTCCATCATGGATGTCTGGAGCAAACCCAGCACCTCTCATCACCCCAAGAACAGCATCCCCACAGTGAAGCATGGTGGTGGCAGCATCATGCTGGGGGATTGTTTTTCATCTGGCAATTGGTCAGAGTTGGCTGGGACGGGGGTTCACCTTCCAGCAGGAGGTGGCCCTCAGCATGCTGCTACAGCAGTACTCCAACAGTTTAAAAGGAAACGTTTAAATGCGTCGGAATGACCCATCAAAGCCCAGACCTCAATCCACCTGTTATATGACTAAAAGGCTGCTGAACACCAGCAGAACCCAACACGAATGCAGTTTCTATACATTTTGTTTTTAATTCTTTATACGATTCATTCTCGCTTCATGTCACTTAATCAGTTTGGACAATTTCAGATTTTTGGGGTTTTTAACTAGCCTGACTACGTCATACTCACGATTCTAGTCAGAATGTGAGTCTGATACTGTTGGATAGAGATTTGGGTATGGGGCGTGTTTCAGCCGAACCAGGAGAAAAAATGCCTCTTCGCTCAATTGGATAGACCTACAACCAATCAGAGCAACGTAGTATGTGACGTAGTTTAAGCAACACACACTTGTTGTTGGAAGGACGGCAAAAACATATTTTCTATCGATAAAAGCCTTTATCCCGTTCCTCTGTTCGTCTTTCAAAATGAATGCAATGTGGAGATCCTGTAGAACAGACTCGATGGCAGAATCTACACACCCTAGCTCTCCAGCGGCAGCCATGTTCAGCTCTTTAGTGACGTAGTCGATAATGTCCCTGTTGATCATCTGTCCATCATCGTATAAAGCCCGCCCTGGCAATCTGATTGGTCCGACCAATTCTTGGTCGGGCATAATGATTTCCCAACTGAGCAGAGCCAGACCGAACTTCCCGACCAAAACTTTTATGGGCGGGGCTAAGTTCGGCTGGCACCCAGGCTAGTTTTTAACCCCCCACCACCAAAAAATCGAATTAAATACATTTACATTACAGGTTATAATGCAAAAAAATAGGAAGAACTTTTCCTCTGTATGGTTTTTATAGGTATAAGTTCCATATTTAGATGTTTCTATTCGCAGTGTAAATGTGTTTAATTTAGCATCATTCACTTTGTGTTGCTGTCATTACAGTGTCTGAGCTCAACATTGTTCTGTTGGGAAACAGCTGCTCTGAGAGGGAAAAGGTGACAGACTTCATAAAGAGTGCATCTGACGAGTATAGTGAGCGTGACGTCAGAGGTTGTCGGAGATTTGAATTCCAAGTGAAGGGGGAAAAAATATTTGCCATCAACCCCCCAAATCTGCTGAGTCCTGACATCTCCCAAAATGAAATAGAAGAACATGTAGAAACCAGTCTGAGTCTCAGTGAGCCTGGACCCCACGTGTTGCTGCTGGTTCTGCAGCCTGAAGACCTCACAGAGGATCAGAATGAGAAGCTCTGCGGAATCCTTAAACTCTTCGGCGATCGACCATTTGATCATTCGCTGGTACTGATATCAACACCAAGAGAAGAGAAGCCAGGATTCATGGAAGAGTACAGGCAGCATCCGGCCCTAAAGGACATGATCGAAATGTGTAGATACAGATATTTGTGGTTTAAAAACCTTGAAGTGCCAGAGTTGTTGGCACGAATAGGTCAGATTGTAAAAGAGAACAGAGGAGAGCATCTGAAACGTTAAGGATCTGTCTTCTGGTTCCAGTAAAACATCTCATCTTTACAGCCGATGAGAAGAAGAATTCTAATTCTTAGAATTTAACAATGATTCTGCTGAAAAGAGTAGATTCACGAGAACAGGCTGAGCTTCTGGTTTAAGAAAACACTTGTTTTATAACTTTGATTTATGCATCTATCCAATTTTCAGACAACATATTTACTTTGAGGTTTACTGTCATTTTTCGTATTTTTTTGTGACATGATGTCACTTTTTTAATTTAGTGAATGTATTTCCATCATGCTTTAATCATTTAAACAAACCAAATACAATTTATAATGATTTTTCCTAAATGTAAATTTGAGTTATTAGTTGGACAGTAAATACAGTTACAGCTACTTCTAAACTAATCAAAGAAAAAGTTGCATTTTTTATTAGTTATAATAACAATAAGAGTTTATTAGTTATACGTTTTAATGAGGTAAATGAACATTTACAAATGTTAATTTGACATCTCCTGGTGATCTTGACATACCACACAAAGGTTAAAATAAGCAAAGTCAGTCCGGAACATTGAATCAACTTAACATCAAACACTAATAAAAGTGTCTGTGATGAGGTGTAGAAACATCGATATCTGACCAAGAAGCACAGAGATGGAGTGCAGAGCAAGGTTTAAAAAACCAGAAGCTGCTCTGGATTCAGCCGGATGAACAGAGAATATTCAAAGCGCTCACCCACTTTGTCTGCCACAGGTCATGAAATGTGCAGGTGAGTAGAGTGAGACCACTCCTCCTGGGTCAGTTAAAGCCAGATGTGACAGGAACACGACCAGCTGTGCTGCCCCAACACATGGACACACAGAAACACCCACTGTGACTCCTACAGAGTGAAAGAGAAACAGTTTGTGAGGTGAAAAATGTCATATTTTCACATGTTTGGGTTGATTTACTCGTAACTAATTGTGTATTTGATGAAAAGTTTGCTTCACATCAGCACAAAGTACAGCCTTTAAAAGCTCCATCAACACCTCTGATGGAAAAACATCATTAAAGTAGAGCAGCTGGACACAGAGAGAACAAGCTCAGCTGAAAGCTTGTTCCTCTCACATCCACCGAACCGTCGGCGCTCAGCATCAGCTGAAGTGCGTTTCCGCTTTCTAATCCTGCAGTTTTACACTTTTTTTTTTTGGTGCATTGGAGTGGTCAAAGTAAGTTTATTAATCCCAGACAAAACTTATTTTTGATGTAATGTCCATGATCTGAGAACTGCTCACTCCATTTGATCTGTTTAAAAGTTTAAATATTAAGTTCACTGATCATAAAAAGGTAAAAAAAATGAATGTTTGACAGATGATTTAAAATAGAAACTATTGAACACTGAAGTGATGCTCATTTATGTACATTTATACACAATATATTATGATTTTAACCAGATGTTTGCTGTTTCATTCTGTTATTGCTGTTGATATTCTTCATATTGTTGCCACACAAACTGTGGAAGGACACTGGGTTCTGTTCTCCTGCCAGGTGCCATGTTGGACTGATGGAGCTCTTTCTTTTTGTGGCAGAACACAGTTTCCTCCTCAAATACAGGGCTGATCAGACTCTATTAAAACTGCAAAAGGGACATAAAAACACCCCCATAAAACCTGACATTATCAAGCTGTTTATTATGAGCCACTTCTGTCTCTGCTTTCTCCTGTCGAGTTAAATATATGAACACATTAAAGCAAAAAAAGGTGTCAACAGAAGTCACAATCTCTTCCACATGAACTGTAATGAAGGAAGATTAAGGAAGCATGCAAAAACCAGACAGATACAGTTAGTTTATCCTGGTGCCAAATGAGGAGCAGATCCAGCAGAAAGAGTTTTAAAAGTTTAGCTTCAGAATCCAGAACAAACTGAAGACTTTCAGTCGAAGAAGGAAGAAACCAGGAAATATATATTTTAAATTAAAGTCTTTAGTGTGGCCCGTTCGTGTTTCAGTAAAACGAAATGATAGAAAAACTTAGCCTAGCAAGCCAGACCCCTACAGCAAAAAGCTGTGCAGGGGTACCCAGGCTCCGCCCTCGCAGTGACGCAACACCTTCGGCTTGCTACACTTACTCAGGCAAACTGCTCATTCAGGTGGATTCGAGTTCCCGAAAAAATGGGAACTCCACCCACTTTGTCGGGAAGCAATCAACTTTGAGCAGCGCCAACGGCCCAGGGTAGAGGCGTGTTCAAGGTAGTGACGTGGTTGAACTGCCACTCAACCCATGGATTGTACACGGAAGCGCTTCATTCAATATCAACATGGAGCAGCATCAAGCTTTTGACACTGCTGTAGATGCTGTAATGAAAGGGTTCGACGGGAGATTCTCGTTAAAAATCGAGCAAAGAACAGCCCTTGAATCATTTCTTGACAGGAAAGACGTTTTCGCCTTGCTCCCTACTGGCTTTGGTAAGAGTTTAATCTACCAGTTAGCCCCGCTGGTAGCTAAATCATACGTCAGAGGAAAGAGTGGTGTGATTGGCTTAAGCTTAGGCACAGCCTTTTCTGGCCACAACCAGTAGCAACCCGAGGGAGGCGGGTTGACCAGGCTATTTCGAATCGTATTCGTTATGGCCTTGGTCAGACCAGAATCTCGAAGAGATTTGAAAGTCTATGTTAATCAGGCTAGTGCAGGGGTCGAGTGACGCTAGATAGCAGTGTGGGCGGGATAAACGGTTGTCTGTTAAGTTGCCTCTGCACTCAACATCACGCAATAGGATGGCGCAACAACCAATCAGAGGGATGAAGAAGGATTACGTAGTCAGCGCGACGGAAAGTACATCGTAGTTTTTTTTTTTTTTTTTTTTTTGTTTTGAAAGATTTTTATTTTTTTTATTTTTTATTTTTTATTCAAACATGTCACATAGACAAAACAACGACATACTCAGAAGTAAACAATTATTATTTTTTTTTTTAACTTTACATATTCACACCTCCACATATACATATATAAAAACAATTGAAGGATCTTAAATGCCCAAGATAAAAAAAAATAAAAAAAGGGGGATAATAAATAATAATAATAATAAAAATAAATAAATAAAATAAAATAAATAACTTCTAAACAGTTACAAGAGGTTAGGACAGGTTAAGATTTTCTATGAGTGTGTATAATTTATTTGCATGGGGATTATTTATATGTTTCAGACATTTTTGTAACGAGGATATAGTATTTTTTAATGCAAGCCATGAAGGTGGGGATTTGGCATATCGGCACTTGTGAATATAAAATTTAGTGATGATGATGAGGTTATTTATCAAGAACTCTGTTTTCTTATCTTTGAGGATTACGCCTACTTGGATATCTTGAAAAGACCAAAAATCTGTGCCTATGGAACTGGACGATAATAAGTCATGTAGAGATTTCCACAAATTTTGGACAGTCTCACATTCATAAAATAGGTGTTCTGTTGTTTCCAAATTTGTTTTGCAGTTATAACAGTTTTCTACAACAAATTTAAATCTTCTTTTTAAAAATTCATTTGAGGGATAGATGTTGTTTATATTTTTGAAATGAACTTCTTTACATTTTGGGGGAACTGGGAATTTTAAGTATTTTGTCCGAATATTTGATTTTTCACATTTGTTATAATTTCTAAGAATGAATGAGCTTCTTGCTATACCTGGGTATATGGTGTTTACTGAATACTGTCTTAAAAATTTATTGTTACATTTATCACTTACTAGGTCCAAATCATCTAATTTTATTTTATGTAAATTTGGAGTTGGAATGATCAAGATATTATTCTTTACTGATTGGATAAGGGCTTGTGGGATATTATGTATAACTTTCCTATAAGTCTCACTGGAACAACTCATGCTATATTTAGCATTAAAAATAATTCAGTTCAAGAATGTTTCCATTATCATCCATTATGTGTCTAACAGACCAAATTTGTTTAGTCATCCAGTCTTCCATAAACACAGACTTCCTTCCACTCAATATTACCCGATTATTCCACAATGGTACATTATGAGGGCTGAAATTATGCTTGAACATCAGTTTCCAATTTAACAAAAGCTGTTGATGAAATTTGGATAATTTTATGGGCAGTTTTGAGATTTCAAAATCACAGACTAAGAGAAAATCAATGCCTCCAACTTTCTTAAAAACAAGAGAAGGTAGCGAGAACCATATCTCATCATGATTTCTTAAAAAAGAACGAAGCCATTTGATCTTCAATATACCATTCATAATTTCAAAATCAATTGCTTTTAAACCACCATCCTTATAATCCTTTATCAAATCTCCATTTTTGATGTAGTGATGCTTATTTTTCCATATGAAATTAAAGTTCATTCTATTGAGAAAGTACATCGTAGTGTGTAGTCTAATGTCAGAGAGGAAAGAATATTATTTTTCTTTTCGACTTTGCCTGTGTTTTTAATACCGGCACTCCAATCTGTTAATGTAGAAACTTTACGCGAATAATGTGGAAGAATGGAACTAAACGACAGTTGCCGTTTTTGCGTTTTGTTCGCCGGGCGCAGCCATTGTTTACCTCTCTCTGGAACTACACACTGAAACGTCGCACCTCTGTCGTCACTATGTAGCCCGGCCTCTGACCCCGCTCCTCACGATTTGATTGCCCAGATTAAGTTTCGATTTACAGCCTCTCAAAGAAACCACAAGTGACTAGACTAGCCCCGGAGCTTTGAGGTTGCTAGGGGCGTCTAGATTTCTAGGCTAAGAAAATTTAAAAATGAAAAGGTGGCTTCTTCTCTGTGATGGTGGCTCCACAGCGCCTCCTGCAGGTCGGGAGGCCGCATGAAAACTTTAGATATTAAGTCTGCTTTCGATTTCGTCCGTGACGCATTTAGGACTGAAGGGCGGATTATAGTTCTGCGTCTATCGTCTTGACGTGTTGCTTTGCTCTGGTCGCAAACCACTTTTCATGTTATGGTTCTGCAACCTCGGTCTGGAATTTCTCGGGACGCACAGCAGTTTCCCCTCGCGAGAATTTCGGTGGGCGGTGACGAGAACTTCGGCGGCACTGGCGGAAGTGTTTATTTTTCAAAAAAAAAAAAGTGTATGCAAGATATGGATTTGGAGTTGCTCGACATCGAAGAAGAACAGCTTCTTTTATTGGAGTTGGCGAAAATGCAAAGGAGGAAGCCACACAGACAACCAGAAAGGCACACCGAGGACCAATCACAGCCGCTTTTGTCTGCGCACTTCCGTTGGTGGTCTGCGTGCGTCTGTCGCGTAGTCAGGATTTTTCTGAGGTGCACCACAGCCCTTTTACAGACAGCCGTTCCACTTCCTATTCGCCCCATTATAAAAAAATTGGCTGCAGTTCAGTTGATTTTCTCTGGGGGCGCTGGCGAGCGAGTGCAGAATGACCATTTTCCATATGGAGAGAGATTAGTCTCAAAACCGCTGACAAATGTGTAAATGACAATCCACCAGTTCCACATACATCACAAATACGTTTCATTATTTACAAATGAATATATTTCATTTTGTGTCTCACAGTCTGCGTTTTATACAAATACTGTTAAACTCATTAATACTCATTTTGGTTTTTATATATACATCATGATTTGGATGTGAAAGTGAACGCATTTGTTTCAAATTTTGTTGCATATATTTGTAAAATCAAAGTTACAACATTAGAATGTATTTATAAATTGGTGCATCTGCATTTGTGGATTAAAGCGGAACTCCGGGGCATTTGAAGCGTGTTTCCATTGCTAGAGGTTGTCAAATAGTGATAGTAGGACACAGAGAGGTGCGTATCTGTGCTCCCTGTGTGAAGATCGCTCTGTCCGCACAGCATGTCATGCGAGGCTAATACGTGGTGGCTAAGGGGCAAGCGCTAACCCTTCCACGTAAAACAACAACTTGCACACTGCAGAAACGTCACACCACTTTATAACCCATCCGACAATAAAGTCACAAGCCTTACCATCAAAACCATATGCATGGTTCTCACATTACTGGCATGGGGACGTTACAAAACAACTTTATAAACAGCATAGAACTCACCGGCTGGTTGTAGGCTCGCGCATGTGAAAGCCCAAAAGAGTCGATGGAGAATAATCCCATATACAAAACAATTATCTTCTCTAGAAAAACTGCGTTCAAGTATTTAAAACATTACAACAATACTTGCCCAGTAATATTCTTGTAATGTTTTAAATACTTGAACGCAGTTTTTCTAGAGAAGATAATTGTTTTGTATATGGGATTATTCTCCATCGACTCTTCTGGGCTTTCACATGCGCGAGCCTACAACCAGCCGGTGAGTGACATGCTGTTTATAAAGTTGTTTTGTAACGTCCCCATGCCAGTAATGTGAGAACCATGCATATGGTTTTGATGGTAAGGCTTGTGACTTTATTGTCGGATGGGTTATAAAGTGGTGTGACGTTTCTGCAGTGTGCAAGTTGTTGTTTTACGTGGAAGGGTCAGCGCTTGCCCCTTAGCCACCACGTATTAGCCTCGCATGACATGCTGTGCGGACAGAGCGATCTTCACACAGGGAGCGCAGATACGCACCTCTCTGTGTCATACTGTCATTATTTGACAACCTCTAGCAATGGAAACACGCTTCAAATGCCCCGGAGTTCCCCTTTAAGTCACAAGCCTGTTTTCTGTGCCGTATTTTTGTTCATTTTCTCTCGGTTTTTTTTGGATTTTGAGACTTTCCTTTCGCCTTTCTGCACCTGATCCACACACAAATGCAGCAGCCCATTCACAAATGTGCCAAGCAAGCGAACGAGCTGCCGCTAGGGGCCGCTGTTGCTAAGTTTCACTGTGGTTGTGGATGGCGGTGCTCCTAGCTTCCAGATAACAGCCCTGCTGCCAGCAACAACCAGGCATCGCTCCAGGAGAGCGGCATGGTGGGTCAACCAGCGTCATCTTCTAATGGAAATTAGTCTACAGTGAGTAAAAATATAAGGATCTGTGGTCATTAAAGTTGTGCAATAAACCACAGATTTGACCGTGAAAATTGTATAATATTTCAGTGAGTCTAATTGTTAGCTAACCCCATCGTTTAGCTAGCTAGTCATCACATTGAAGACTACGACGCTGAAGTTGGCATCCGATTCACCAGCCTCCGATTCGCGGGGTGGGCATAAAGGGCCATTTCACTGCATTTTTTGCATTTTGATCGACCAAAACAAGGTCCTGTATGGAAACTACAATGGTTACACTGCTCAAATCTGGATGGAATTATTCTAAAGAGGCTGTAGATTCATTAAAACCTTGTTTGGGATTTGTGAAAATACAGAACAGGGCCATTTGACTGCATTTTTGGTATTCTGATCACCCTGAACTGGGTCCTGTATGGAAACTACATTACTTGGACTGCTCAAATCTGGATAGAATTATTCTAAAGAGGGTACAGAGTCTTTAAAACACATTTTATTATTCGTGAAAACTTTATTTGGTCATTGAAAATTCAAAAAGTTCCTCTGAGCTTTCTTTCTTCTTTTCATTTGGACCATCCAAAACCAGAACCTGTATGAAAAATAATTAAATATGGGTTTAATCATTGATCACATGATATAAATGATAACAAACACACTTTAGAATTTGTGAAACCTTTCTTTGTACCAAAATTCACAGAAGTCCTCGCCTCTCCATGTTCATTTTAATTTCCATGAGGATCTCCTGTCTTTCACTAAATAGGAAAAAGAAAAAGTCCATGCATTTTACGTCACTAACTACTTACAAGAGTCTTTTTCACTTGTTGACTTTATTCTCATGTTCTTTTATCTAGAAACAATGACTTCTCTCACCTTTCTTCCATCTGCCCGTGGTCAACCTCTGCCACCGATTCAATCACTTCCAGAGCCTTTATTGTTGCCTGCATCAGACATCCCATAGTCCAACCATTAATATGCCCTATTCTGTATTGGATGCTTTGATGAAATCTGCATCACAAATTTATTGCTGTCATCTCATTGATCTTTCCACTAACATGTGCTATCATTTCAGACCCAGCTTGTCTTCTCCTGCTCCCATCATAGTCATCTTACCTCCCATCTGAGTGCAGACAGGACCTCCTTCATCCCTTTATTAACACTATCTTAGATGTCTGTAAAACAACTGTTCAACATTGTCTTTGCCTTGCAGTCCTTTAGCCTGTTTGTGAATGTGATAACCTGCCATTGTAATAATGAGATTAAAAACTGTCTATTTGGCTAAAGTTTGTTTCCAGTTGCCATTTTACAAGACACGTCAAGAAAATAAAAATGTATTTTATTTGACGTATTTAATGCAAAATAATGGGTGGTTAAGACCAAAAGTAATCATTAGGTTGTGCTTACATGATTTAGAATACTGTACATGGACATATGTATCTGTTAGGATGGCCATGTAGCAGCTGGATACGCAAGGTAGGAGGCTTGAGGCAGAGGTAGTGATGAACCAACCGGGTGTTTTATTCACCAACATTTACATCAATCATACACTTTAACATGGACACATACTGTGGTCCCAGCAGCATTAGTAGCAACAGGACCAACTCTCTCACTGGTACAACTGGCAGCCTTATATCCTACTCTGGCTCCACCAACCAAACCCCTGGAGGATTCCTGCTCCTCCCATTACACATCCCCATAACAACAACACACAAAAACCTTAAAATACATTTACCCTCTATTATAAAATCAATCAATTCCTAGCATGTCTAAACAAAAGTACCAAATCTACCAAAGACTTCCCCTAACTGATTCTGGTGCACTACTCGCTACACCAATAAGCACATGGTACGACCCGGAACCTTCAAATGCTGCAGACTGATGAAGACTCTTTTGACCGAGCACCCTGGAGAGGAGACATAGGTGAATGACTTTACACACAAATTTCAGAATTCACAATTCCAAACAGCATAGTCACCTCACAGTTTATCACATCCTTTAGCTACATGTATCCTTATCACAGAGCATTTCAGGCTACTAACTGACTGGATGTTTCCCTTTACAGGCCTGGTCCCCCCTCACTCCCCGCTGAGGGCAACACAGGACCTGCACACCCACTTGTTGTTAATATACACATTCAATAAAACATTTGACAATTTATTTGTGCCACATTATTAAAAATACTTCTCATGTGACCTCAAAGACCAAAAGTCATAATGAAGATGACCTTCATTACAGTAGCCCATTTTCCCGTTGTAATTTATTTTACTCTACTCTGGAGCCACGACAACACTACACATTTTTAACTGACCAAACTACACACTGTTCTATCTATATTACAACAACTTAACAAGAAGTTTATTTCTCACTGGCAACCACTTGAAGATATGAAGAAATAGTTTAACCCAAAATACATCTTCAACATTCCAGAAAGACAATCTTGATTAA
Organism: Odontesthes bonariensis; assembly: GCF_027942865.1. NCBI lineage: Eukaryota > Metazoa > Chordata > Actinopteri > Atheriniformes > Atherinopsidae > Odontesthes > Odontesthes bonariensis. The sequence continues at coordinate 2,935,348 of NC_134511.1, forward strand.
GTAAATGTATTTCAACCTTACAGTCACAAATTGTCTTGTCTGGTATAGGGTGAACTCTAACAGCAAAATGTAATGTTTAATATCCAATTCATCAGTGCACATAACACATGATGGCAAAATACTATGGGTTTGATAGACGATATAATTAGGAAGTTGTGGTACAGTATCTAAGATAGTGTTAATGAAGGGATGAAGGACGTCCTGTCTGCACTCAGATGGGAGGTAAGATGACTGATGGGAGCAGGAGAAGACAAGCAGGGTCTGAAATGATAGCACATGTTAGTGGAAAGATTCATGAGATGACAGCAATACATTTGTGATGCAGATTTCATCAAAGCATCCAATACAGAATAGGGCATATTAATGGTTGGACTATGGGATGTCTGATGCAGGCAACAGTAAAGGCTCTGGAAGGAGTCAGAAATGAAACGGATTGAATCGGTGGCAGAGGTTGACCACGGGCAGATGGAAGAAAGGTGAGAGAAGTCATTGTTTCTAGATAAAAGAACATGAGAATAAAGTCAACAAGTGAAGAAGACTCTTGTAAGTAGTTAGTGACGTAAAATGCATGAACTTTTTCTTTTTCCTATGTGGTGAAAGACAGGAGATCCTCATGGAAATTAAAATGAACATGGAGAGGCGAGGACTTCTGTGAATTTTGGTACAAAGAAAGGTTTCACAAATTCTAAAGTGTGTTTGTTATCATTTATATCATGTGATCAATGATTAAACCCATATTTAATTATTTTTCATACAGGTTCTGGTTTTGGATGGTCCAAATGAAAAGAAGAAAGAAAGCTCAGAGGAACTTTTTGAATTTTCAATGACCAAATAAAGTTTTCAGAAATAATAAAATGTGTTTTAAAGACTCTGTACCCTCTTCAGAATAATTCTATCCAGATTTGAGCAGTCTAAGTAATGTAGTTTCCATACAGGACCCAGTTCAGGGTGATCAGAATACCAAAAATGCAGTCAAATGGCCCTGTTCTGTATTTTCACAAATCCCAAACAAGGTTTTAATGAATCTACAGCCTCTTTAGAATAATTCCATCCAGATTTGAGCAGTGTAACTATTGTAGTTTCCATACAGGACCTTGTTTTGGTCGATCAAAATGCAAAAAATGCAGTGAAATGGCCCTTTATGCCCACCCCGCGAATCGGAGGCTGGTGAATCGGATGCCAACTTCAGCGTCGTAGTCTTCAATGTGATGACTATCTAGCTAAACGATGGGGTTAGCTAACAATTAGACTCACTGAAATATTATACAATTTTCACGGTCAAATCTGTGGTTTATTGCACAACTTTAATGACCACAGATCCTTATATTTTTACTCACTGTAGACTAATTTCCATTAGAAGATGACGCCGGTTGACCCACCATGCCGCTCTCCTGGAGCGATGCCTGGTTGTTGCTGGCAGCAGGGCTGTTATCTGGAAGCTAGGAGCACCGCCATCCACAACCACAGTGAAACTTAGCAACAGCGGCCCCTAGCGGCAGCTCGTTCGCTTGCTTGGCACAGTTGTGAATGGGCTGCTGCATTTGTGTGTGGATCAGGTGCAGAAAGGCGAAAGGAAAGTCTCAAAATAAAAAAAAAACCGAGAGAAAATGAACAAAAATACGGCACAGAAAACAGGCTTGTGACTTAATCCACAAATGCAGATGCACCAATTTATAAATACATTCTAATGTTGTAACTTTGATTTTACAAATATATGCAACAAAATTTGAAACAAATGCGTTCACTTTCACATCCAAATCATGATGTATATATAAAAACCAAAATGAGTATTAATGAGTTTAACAGTATTTGTATAAAACGCAGACTGTGAGACACAAAATGAAATATATTTATTTGTAAATAATGAAACGTATTTGTGATGTATGTGGAACTGGTGGATTGTCATTTACACATTTGTCAGCGGTTTTGAGACTAATCTCTCTCTGTAGTAATCTAACTTCCGGTTATTATTCCAAAGAAAAGATCGGTTAACGTAGCTGTGCAGTTTAACCGCTAGAGGGCGGTCATGAGCCTTTCCAGCGCCTGTTGATGACAGATATGAATGAACAAATACGCACAATAACTTGTATGTAATAAATACACCAATAATTAAAAAGAGAGAATTAAAGTATAACACTTATCTACTCTGGTTCACACACACACACACATTTCTTAGTCTATACAATTTTATCAGAATTGGAACAGAAAGTTTAACAAATGTTAACTTTTAACCTCTTAATATTGATGTTGTTCCAACTCCATTTTTGTTTAATTGTTTGTGGTATCATCCATATTTATTATTTATCCTTTTAGAATAATATCCGACATATGTTTAGTTATTAATAAACAAAATGTTTAATATTACAAAGACTTGAAGATATTTATTCATGCTGAGCTTTATTTCAAATATTAGATTCAGTTTCTGATATCGAGTGTCACAAATTGTTCCTTCAATGTGAAGAGCTTCAGCTTGAGCTGATTTTTTGTGGTGATACCAAATAACTCAAATCAAGATGTGAATGTTTGAAAATCTGGTCGTGTTCCAGGGCTGATCCAGGAAATATTTCAGTAAACCATAACTCAGTCATAACTACTATAAACAGAGAGATAAGAGCACCAGTTGTTTAATTTAAGTGATAAAAACCTCCAGTTACTGCAGCAAGTACAATGAATGTTTGGTGACTGAAGTCATTTCAGCTTCATTTGATAGTAAATAAAGGAAAAAATGTTGAAACTGGGAGAAGCATCTTCTTTTCTTCTGATTATCTGATGCCAGTCTCTTTTTGCTGGTCACAATATGAGCTTTCTGAAGACTCCGCCTCCTGCAGAGGTGCAGCTTACAGACTGCTGGACGAAGGTCCCATTTATTGGAGTGTTGTTGTGTGTCGCTGCCAAGTTTGGGCCGGTCATCCTCATAAAAGCAGCAGGAAAAATCTCTATCAAGTGTTTAAATGAAGAAGCAACAGAACTGTCTTAAGGAGGAATTGGAGAGGGGATTTCAGTCCTAACACGATTGTAGGAGCTATTTTTAAAGTTAGTTTTTGTTTTTGGGTCTAGTTGTAAATTTAATTAGCTAATTATGAGTAACTTTATTTGATTCATTTCAGTGCTTTATTGATATTAGATTGTTTTGCTAATATTCTTTGTTAGTTATTTGTTTAGAATATTTTGGTAATTGGGTCACACTGGGCACCTGGAGTCCCAGCATGCACCTGGGTGGACCAATGGTTTTTTACCAGGGAAAAGGAGAGAGCAGCAGGTTTTCTTTGTTCTTTTGTTTGTTTTATTGTTTTGAAATAAATCATCAGAAAACGCATGAATCCATCTTGGACATTCATCTTCTTTTGCCTGCGTTAAACCACATCCCCCATGGTGCATCAGTGGCCTTTTGATTTGGTTTGGTTTAAGTTTAATTTGTTTTTTATGGACAAATGGTCACTACAATGATCGTTTTCTGATTCCTCCAAATTAAAAAGTGTTTTTGCTGGTTTTGATGTCAAATCTGTCAAAGGTCTATGATTCATCCATCCAAGTACAGCATTTAGGCGCTTCATCAGCTCCTCTCCTTCCTGATTATGTGGGTTTTGCAGCTTGTTAAACGATGTAGAGCTTATATGATGGAATATTTCCTCATGCTGCTGGTTGGGGCAGTACTTTACAGGACAGAGTTATTATGAACCAACAACAGGTGTGACTGTTTCAGCTGGAGTTGCCATTTTTGAGATATACACGCTGTCACAACATGGATGTCACATATTCTCCAAATGTCCTCAGAGGTTGTTCACGAGAGTCTCAGGCTCACAGAGAATCCTTTAAAAGCTCCTTCTCTGAAGCCAGTTTGTGTCCCGCAGGATCAGCAGTAAAACATCCTCCATCATGATCAAAGTCCCAGTTAGTGTTCAGGCAGGTTTCTTGATACCACCTGATACCACCTGATACGCCTTTTGTCCTTTGATCTGCAATAACTCTGCTGTCCGTGCCTCAGTCCTCACCTGGAAGACTTTCTCTGGGAGCCTCACGGTGGAAAGACGCAGGAAGACTTTCAGGTGAGTAAACACAAAAATAAATGCCAATAAAGACAAATATTCTTTTAATATCACCTCCAGCTTAACTTCCCTGCAGCCCAATAACTCAGAGCTGCAGGTGAGCGGGCACCTGGGAGGGCTAATGTTTTTTTACCAGGGCAAGAAGGCAGGAAAGGCCCTTTGTTCTTTGTTCGTTAGCTTGGTTGGAGCAATAAACCTAAAGAAACCTCATTTTTTTTGCCTGGACAATGAACTCATTTTACCTGCGTAAATTCACTCCCCAGGTGTCTCAGTGGCCGTTTAATTTAATTTAGGTTATTATGGTTTTGACAGATTTTAGTTTGGATTATTGACACAAGAATAACCGTAATCAGTCACACGCATTGATCGATGGGTGTGACTGATTACTTCTTTGTTCCATCAATATTTGTTAAAGAAAAAAACATTTTTTAGTTCAATTCAACGTCTTTAAAAACAATGTGAGTTATGAGTCTGATGACAGTCTTAAAGTAGTCTTCATAGAACAAGTAAAACTATAAATAATGTTCCTCATTGCTCACTGTGGCCGTTCTGTTGCAGCTGAATGAAACCTGTTGGTGTTTCTAACCCCTGGCTGTGAACAGATGTTCTAAAACACTTCTCTTCTGTCAGACTGATGAAGCCAGCGTTTGGTCTGCTGTAGAGTTGGTCTGATACGACACGGTGACATCATCATCATCATCATCATCATCATCATCATCATCATCATCATCATCATCATGGCTGCTGCAGCACCTGGTGAGTTCAGTCTCACTCTGTAGAACAGATTTTAAAAGCCTGCTGATGGTTTACAATCTGTGATCTGTTCAGAGAATATAAAGCCAGCAGAGCTCTGAGATCCAAGGACTCAGGTCAGCTGGTCCAGTCCAGAGTCCAGACTAAACATGGAGAAGCAGCATTTAGCTGTTATGCTACAAACAAGTGGAACAAACTGCCAGTGGAGATTAAACTTTCACCAAATGGAGACATTTTTAAATCCAGGTTAAAAACATTTATTTTCTCATGTGTCTATGCATGAAATCTGCACGATATCTTTGATATTTGAATATTTATATTCTTTTATGTATTTTTAATGCTTCTTACACTCCCTGCTGCAATGCTTTTATTTTATGTGAAGCACTTTGAATTGTTTTGGACATGAAATGTGCTACAAATAAATTAGATTATATTAGATTAGATTAGATTAGATTAGATTAGATTAGATTAGATTGTACTTTATTTATCCCACAACGGGGAAATTCACTTGTCACAGCAGCAACAATAGACATGAAACAAGAAATTAAAAAAGATAAACATTTTTTAAAAGAGAAAAAGCAAGTACTAAAAAGTAAGAGAAGTAAAGTTGATTTGATTTAATTAGATTATTCAGGCATCACTTTTGGGGCAAAACTAAAAACTAAATGATGGATTTAGTATGCCCATGAACTCATATTTGATGTTTAGGTGTAAAATGTCTTGTTCAGCATCTGGCAACTGTTGATGTTGATCTTATTTAGTCACTTCTGATACGGTACAGACCTCAGAGGAACAGAGCATCTAAACCGACCCAAAAACTAAAAGCCTTTAACAGGAAAAAGAGCAAAAATCCTCCAAACAGGAAGTGGAGGACCAGCTGCAGGACATAAAGCTGACATTTGTATTCAGATTAAACGTCACATTCAATGCTTTTCAAAGTTATTCTGCTGTAACAGCCGTGTTCTGAGTGTGTGAAGTGAAACGGATGATGAATCCTAACTGATGGACTGAACTGAAAAGCTTCAGAATAGTTTAAACATTCAGGCCTATTTGCTCCGGCTGCTTTTCTGGAGGCCTTCATAGTCCTGCTGCACTGAGAAAAAGAGATTTGTTCAACCAGCTTAAATTAATTGTTTCAATTGGTGACGAGTAATCGAAGTTAATTCATTACGATTGTTTACTCGACTAGTTGAAGTCAGACTTACTCAAATAATTTAATTCTTTAAAAAAACAAAAAAACAATTTGAATCACTGAGGCTCAATTTTATTGAAAGACAGCTTAAAACTTTCAAGTTATTACAAGTTAAATATTTGATGTAACTATAAGTAAGTGAATAGTCGCCCCACATTTAACCGTATAAATGCAATCAATAAGTACATTGAGTTAGTTTCTGATCACTCTCACACACAATGTTCCTTTTCTCTTTAAGTGGGGTTATGTTTGTCTCTTCACTTGTGAGTCACAAACAAGGCTCGGTGGGTTTCAGCTTCTTTTATTTAACACCTCGGACAGATACCATTAAATTATATTCCCTGACTAGCAGCTCTCTCTGCTTATATCCATTCCTTGCCTCCAGGCATCATGGGTAATGTAGTTCCTAGACAATAACAACAAGGGTTGAGAGTTCTGGGAGAATTCCTGATAAGAAAAGCCAGAAGTAGGAGTTGTTCATGCTTCTGGTACGAAACAGTTCAAAGCTCATAATTAAGCGTAATGTGGAAGTTTACGTTCACCTTCAGCATGTAACGATATTTTCTGATCCACAAAGTGCTGCTAAACCACGTTGCTGCCCAGATTCTGTTACACAGACCGTCTGTTGCCAGAATGATGCTGTGTAACCATAAAGGTTATGGAGTTCAAACTGCTCTGACATTTCAGGTGGGAATTGTTTCAGATTGTGTGAAATGTGATTTTGTCCTGGCTGCGTTCCAGAAGCCGTCAGGTTTGGCTCGGCTCGCTGTCAGAAATCCTGAGGAGAGCGAGTAGCTCTAAATGAAGAGCTTTAGATTCTTTAACAAAGAAAGTCTCGTCTGCAGTTGATGCTCAAACATAGTGGCAGCTGAACTGCAACCTGTAGTGTGGATCTGTGAATCTGGAGAAGAGTGGGGTCATCACGGCGCCATGATGTCAGACGTAGGACAGTAAAGCCATGTTAGACTGAAGTGTTGAACTCTGAAAGTACAAAACTAACTTTAGGTGATAAACTGTGATTTTCACATTAGCTGGATGCACAACAGTTAGTTGTTATCTCTAAACCAAAAAACAAAGTGAGATTCATGTAAAAAGCTGCTTCACATCCACTGCAGCCTGAATCCTCTTTTCATAGTGAGCAGCTTATAGTTCTGCTCACATCTTTTATATGTTCTCTCTGAACTCTGAGCAGGACTCAGGCCGCTCCTTTAGTGAATGTTTAAGCCATTTATCCACCACTCTTTACCTCCTGCATGGACTTTGTTGCTCTGCTGTACTCACCTGATCTGGCCAACATGTCTTGTTACAGCACAAACTTTATTTGGCCTTGAAACAAAGCCAAGAGCAAATAAATAAATAATAAATAATGCACTCACAGTTTGCCATAAAAAAGACTTTCCTTTGGAAGCAGCTGGCATCACTCTGCCCTGGACACATGGTTGCTCATAACATTAAAGGAGAGTTTCATGTTTTATTAAGTAAACATTTTGATTAGTCACAGCTGGAAAGTGACAGATGAAATTCATAAAATTTTTTACCAAGTGTCACATTGAAAGTGGTTCATTTTACCGTCATTAACAGATGTTCAGAATCAGGCAGCCGCCATTTCATAGCACAGCCAAACACCCGGAAGAGGACTCAGAAGACTTAGATAACGAGTTAATTATTGATGTTATTAACCCTCTGAACAGTAAAGATCTCAAACGTCTTCACTTGGATTCCACAGCCTGAACAGGATTAGTGTTATCAGGTAGTTTCAGGACGTCTTTATCCGATAAAGTTTATCCATCAGTTCAGCCTTTCACTGACAAAAAGCCTGAGCGATCAGATATCACTGCGTTAAACATTCTGTGGTATTAATATTATTATTACTGTGACCAACAACTGCTGTTTGGGACATTTAACAAAGACCAGACTTTTAAACACTGAGGTGTTTAAATATAACATACATCATGGCTGATTGTTCATATTTGTCACTTTTTTTGTCCTGAATAAGAATGTTTAGTTATATTTTCTTATCAAAGTGTATAATAATGAAAGGGATGCAAAGTATTTTCTATAAACAGAGCTGCTGTAATGAAACCTGTTGGTGTTTCTAACCCCTGGCGTTGAACAGATGTTCTAAAACATTTCTCTTCTGTCAGATTGTTGAAGCCAGCGTTTGGTCTCCTGTAGAGTTGCTCTGATACGACACGGTGACATCATCATCATCATCATCATCATCATCATCATCATCATCATCATCATCATCATGGCTGCTGCAGCACCTGGTGAGTTCAGTCTCACTCTGTTAGTCAGGATCAAAACTAAAAGGAAAATGATGTCATGCATTTAGTTTAGGTGTGAAATGATCTGCCTTAATCTGTACGTCACCTACACACCAGCATCCGACTCAGCGCTGATAAATAAGTCTTATAGTGGCTACGAGAGCCGGCTAACCAATGTCATCAAGATCAGGGAGTCAAAATAAATTAAACCACAAGAAAACAGCAGCTGAGTTCCAGCTCAGGTAGTAACGCAGCTGAACGGGTGGAGGCAGCAGCAGAGTTCCAGCTCAGGTAGTAACGCAGCTGAACGGGTGGAGGCAGCAGCAGAGTTCCAGCTCATGTAGTAACGCAGCTGAACGGGTGGAGGCAGCAGCAGAGTTCCAGCTCATGTAGTAACGCAGCTGAACGGGTGGAGGCAGCAGCAGAGTTCCAGCTCAGGTAGTAACGCAGCTGAACGGGTGGAGGCAGCAGCAGCAGAGTTCCAGTTCAGGTAGTAACGCAGCTGAACGGGTGGAGGCAGCAGCAGAGTTCCAGCTCAGGAAGAAACGCAGCTGAACGGGTGGATGCAGTCGCAGAGTTCCAGCTCAGGAAGTAACGCAGCTGAACGGGTGGATGCAGTCGCAGAGTTCCAGCTCAGGTAGTAATGCAGCTTAACGGGTGTAGGCAGCAGCAGAGTTCCAGCTCATGTAGTAACGCAGCTGAACGGGTGGAGGCAGCAGCAGAGTTCCAGCTCATGTAGTAACGCAGCTGAACGGGTGGAGGCAGCAGCAGAGTTCCAGCTCAGGTAGTAACGCAGCTGAACGGGTGGCGGCAGCAGCATCAGAGTTCCAGTTCAGGTAGTAACGCAGCTGAACGGGTGGAGGCAGCAGCAGCAGAGTTCCAGTTCAGGTAGTAACGCAGCTGAACGGGTGGAGGCAGCAGCAGAGTTCCAGCTCAGGAAGAAACGCAGCTGAACGGGTGGATGCAGTCGCAGAGTTCCAGCTCAGGAAGTAACGCAGCTGAACGGGTGGATGCAGTCGCAGAGTTCCAGCTCAGGAAGTAACGCAGCTGAACGGGTGGATGCAGTCGCAGAGTCCCAGTTCAGGTAGTAACGCAGCTGAACGGGTGGAGGCAGCAGCAGAGTTCCAGCTCAGGTAATAATGCAGCTGAACGGGTGGAGGCAGTCGCAGAGTCCCAGTTCAGGTAGTAACGCAGCTGAACGGGTGGAGGCAGCAGCAGAGTTCCAGCTCAGGTAGTAACGCAGCTGAACGGGTGGAGGCAGTAGCAGCAGCAGAGTTCCAGCTCAGGTAGTAACGCAGCTGAACGGGTGGAGGCAGCAGCAGAGTTCCAACTCAGGAAGTAACGCAGCTGAACGGGTGGAGGCAGCAGCAGCAGAGTTCCAGCTCATGTAGTAACACAGCTGAACGGGTGGAGGCAGCAGCAGAGTTCCAGCTCAGGTAGTAACGCAGTTGAAGGGTGGAGGCAGCAGCAGAGTTCCAGCTCAGATAGTAACACAGCTGAACGGGTGGAGGCAACAGCAGAGTTCCAGCTCAGGTAGTAACACAGCTGAATGGGTGGAGTTAGCAGCAGCAGAGTTCCAGCTCAGGTAGTAACGCAGCTGAACGGGTGGAGGCAGCATCAGAGTTCCAGCTCATGTAGTAATGCAGCTGAACGGGTGGAGGCAGCAGCAGCAGAGTTCCAGCTCAGGTAGTAACACAGCTGAACGGGTGGAGGCAGCAGCAGAGTTCCAGCTCAGGTAGTAACGCAGTTGAAGGGTGGAGGCAGGCGCAGAGTTCCAGCTCAGGTAGTAACACAGCTGAACGGGTGGAGTTAGCAGCAGCAGAGTTCCAGCTCAGGTAGTAACGCAGCTGAACGGGTGGAGGCAGCAGCAGAGTTCCAGCTCATGTAGTAATGCAGCTGAATGGGTGGAGGCAGCAGCAGCAGAGTTCCAGCTCATGTAGTAACGCAGCTGAACGGGTGGAGGCAGAAAAAGTGTGACAGAAAACATTTCATTGGTACAGGAACGAAGGAATCTGTCTAAATATTGGAAGATTTGTCAGTAACAAAGCTGAAGATGAAAATAGGATTGTTTCTACAAAAGAATAATGATCCAAACTCTGCTGCGATATCATCAAACATGCTCTGTTCTTCAAAGGTACAGACCTCAGAGGAACCGAGCATGTAAAGTGACTCCCAAACAACAAGTGGAGGACCAGCTGCTGTACAGATGTTAAAATGCTGTGAAACCTGTCAGAGCCAGGTGTTATTCAGTGCTGACCACGAAGCTGCCCGAACATTTGCTTTTTAAATGAAGACTCAGTAAAGATGGAAATAACGTGTTTTTTTTGTAAAAACATACAATAAAAACTTACAAGACAACTTATTGACCCTCTGAATGAATTTTCATCTTTTTCTTTACAGATGTGGAGCCTCTGAAACGCAGCAGCAGCAATGAAATCTTACGGCCTGAAAGTGAGTTTAACTGAACTTTCCTTAAGAAATCCCACTGAAAGTGCTGCTGTTGGATCCAGATCTGTCTGACCAAACACTGCTTGTGGTGTTACTCTGCCCACTCATGAAATGATCACTCAGCTCTACGTTTTCATGAATTTCTTCTGTTTTACTGAAAGACTGAAGCTGAGCTCCTCCAAAGCAGGAAGCTGCAACGGAATTTCCACACGACAGTTTCCAGATGACGTTCTGATAAAAATGATTAAAAAAGTCTTGGTTCACTTAAAATTATATCCAAGACTTGTGGAAAGAAATAAAATGATTTAAAAGCAAATAAAGCAATAAGCAGCAGGAGGAAGCAGAGACACGTCTGCACTCTTCAGAAGCAGGAAGCAAGACGGTGGTGTTAGTAAGGCCTTCTAACACCACCAGAGCAGACGTCCTCACACTCAACCGTTATGCACGGCTGCAGTTATCGTAGCTCCCACAATTAAATCAGATTAGATAGAAAAACTAATAATGTGAAACTAAATTAGAAAATAAAACACTGTCATTCTATTCCAGTGAAATAGTTTTTTCCATCTTTTATATTCTGTGACTTTTATCCCATTTCACCATATCAGGCTTAAAATGCTGTTAAAACGTGTGTTTGCAGGGTCTGAGGAATGCATGAGATGTGCACGTGTGTTGGTTCTGTGTGTGCACATGGTTTCTGCATCAGGCTCCAGGCTGGGAACCACTGGTCTATATTAATTACTGGTCTTTAGTAAAATACATAATGGAATCAAACAAAACAGAAATGACTTCATGAAATGATTTATTGATGACTTTCAATCTAAACAAGGTCACTTCTGCCAATAGTGTTTAGTATTTTAGTTGCCGTGCAATTAAAAAGAAAAAAGGCAAACATATAAAAATGATCTGAAAGAACATACTACAGTATAGAACATCTGTATGTTTCTGTGTTATCTTGAGACACCAGAGCTCTAAGCAGTTCAATTTTCAACATTCAGTCCATGGAAAAAACAGATGACAGCTTATTGTTCTTAGAAAAAGATTCCCTCACAGCGAGGATACAACATTAAACTTTGTTACATTTCACATGTCCGTCTGCAGAGTATATCAATAAGTCATTCCCTTTTTACAAAGTAATGCACTGGCAAAATATAGGATTTGAGAAAATGTGAAAATCGCCTTTTTTTTCAGCAGCAAGGGGTTAAGGTTACGGAGGGGGGGAAACATGAGCCCCCCCGTAGCCACGCCCCTAACATGCAGCCTTTTTTGTAGATGCACTTTGTATTAGTTTGGAACTCCCATACCAGCTCAAAAGTAATATATATATACATATATATATATATATATATATATGTATATATATATATATATATATGTATATATATATATATATATATATATACATATATATATATATATATATATATATGTATATATATATATATATATATATAAATATATATATATATATGATATATGTGATTTTGTGCCTTTTGAGGGAAATGTCTTTAGTTGTTGAAACTTTTCTCATTTCTAGGTCATGCAAGTTCCCCAGCTGTGAGTGAAAGTTCGACAACTTCCATCATTACTACTGGTGCTCCAACTACAGTTGGAACTGCAACACCTGCCCCACCGCCGGAGCCTAAAATCTCTTTGGAATTCAGTTTGCAAGAAACCTTCACTGAAGAACTTGCAAACACTTCATCACCAGAGTTCAAGGAATTAGAAACTAAAGTAACTTCTGCGGTGAGTTTGTATTTCTTTGCATACAGCATATTCAGTTGGTCAACATTTTTTCTTGTAAAATGAATACATTTTCCACACCATCAAACTCGGGAAAATCTCAAGAAGAATGATATGGTTTTTGTCAATAACTAAGAGGTCATTGTGACTGAAAAAGGCTGGGTTAACTTCTTTTTCAGGCAGTAATGATCATACACTCACACACAAAAAAACATACAGAAAAAAAGATATAACAATTTTAACTGATGGACTTTCTTTCTTTACACAGCTCAACAATGTTTATTCACAAAAATTTGGGGATTCCTTTATTCGCACCATCATCAAAGGCTTCAGGTATGCGATCTCTCTTCTTTTATAACTCTTTTGAATACGTTTTTTTATCTTAGGTTGGAAACAGATGTAAAATGTACTTTAGTTTTGCTTTTCTAATGAACAAAAAAAGATATTGTAGAAATGAGAAAAAACAATATGATTACATACTTCCATTTGATTTGTTGTTTCAGATCTATGTCACTGTTACCTGTCATAAAATGGCAGTTACAAAACATAACAGAGCTCAAATAACCAATATGGTCAGATTGCCGATAGCATTGTTATTTGAATCTGTAACAAATGTTTTTCACAGGAGTGGGACTGTTGTGGCAGAAGTTGAGCTGGTATTCAAAGAAGGACAGTCACTTCCAAATGCCACTGCAGCTGCTGATACTTTAGTGGAAGCTGTTACTTCTGGTAACTTCTCTCTGCCTGTCGATGCATCATCTATTGTAGCCAGAGGTAAGGCAGTTGTTGTTTTTTTTCCTCAAATGCAAAAGACTAATTTCTTCGATTAGAATATAGCACCAATTGTGTAATTGGAAATATGTAATTTTCAGTTGTAGAGACACCAACTGCAGCTCCAGTCACCACTGCACCTTCAACAGGTAAAAAAACAATTTATATCTTTGATATATTTCTTAAATTTACACCTTACAAGGTAGACGGCCAGCCACTCACAATGGCGCCATATTCTAGAAATGTATCGTTCATTATCAATTTATCATTCTGTATGTATCTAGAATGTAAGGGAGGATCTTTTCCTGGCAAAGAAAGACATGACTTGGGAGTCACCATCCTTCAGAGAAAGCATTCTTGACTTTGAGAAGCACCTGATATTTTTGCCAGAAACAGTTCTTAATACAATCACCAATTGACAATTGACACCAGTCATCCTGGCAGCAGTTTCATTTCCCGTCAACTCTCAGCAAATTGAAATGGAACAACTGGGAAAACTTCCCTGAACAGACAGAATAACAGTGTTGTGTAGATGGTCGACACAAAGCACATTTTATTCAAATATTTTCAGTTCTCTGAACAGTGATCAAGCTGCAACTTGATTAGAGTTTACAGATTCTCTTCAGTCCACCTTAAAGAAAGAGAGAGTTTAATTCCAATGTGTCCAATCAAATGCTTTTTCCAAACTTTAGTTTCAGTTGATTTCTTTGTGGAGTTAGCATGTTCTCCCCATGTATGTGTGGGTTCTTTCTGGGTACTCTGAGTGTGGATGGTTGTTTGTCGCTTTTCCCAACAATCAGCAGCCACCTCTAAGCAGCGGCTTAAATTAGAATATATGTCGCCCACATTTTTGTTTCCAGTATTGCTATCTTCTGGAGTAGCTTGTGGTAATCATCAGTGGAAAAGGGAGGCATCTTGCTGCTAATTAGCTTCAGTTAGCTGAGCTCCTCCAAAGCAGGAAGCTGCAACGGAATTTCCACACGACAGTTTCCAGATGACTTTCTGATAAAAATTATTAAAAAAGTCTTGGTTCACTTAAAATTATATCCAAGACTTGTGGAAAGAAATACAATGATTTAAAAACAAATAAAGCAATAAGCAGCAGGAGGAAGCAGAGACACGTCTGCACTCTTCAGAAGCAGGAAGCAAGAACGGTGGTGTTAGTAAGGCCTTCTAACACCACCAGAGCAGACGTCCTCACACTCAACCGCTATGCACGGCTACAGTTATCGTAGCTCCCACAATTAAATCAGATTAGATAGAAAAACTAATAATGTGAAACTAAATTAGCAAATAAAACACTGTCATTCTATTCCAGTGAAATAGTTTTTTCCATCTTTTATATTCTGTGACTTTTATCCCATTTCACCATATCAGGCTTAAAATGCTGTTAAAACGGGTGTTTGCAGGGTCTGAGGAATGCATGAGATGTGCACGTGTCTTGGTTCTGTGTGTGCACAGATTTATTGATGACTTTCAATCTAAACAAGGTCACTTCTGCCAATAGTGTTTAGTATTTTAGTCGATTTGCAATTAAAAAGAAAAAAGGCAAACATATAAAAATGATCTGAAAGAACATACTACAGTATAGAACATCTGTATGTTTCTGTGTCATCTTGAGACACCAGAGCTCTAAGCAGTTCAATTTTCAACATTCAGTCCATAGAAAAAACAGATGACAGCTTATTTTTCTTTGAAAAAGATTCCCTCACAGCGAGGATACAACATTAAACTTTGTTACATTTCACATGTCTGTCTGCAGAGTATATCAATAAGTCATTCCCTTTTTACAAAGTATTGCACTTGCAAAATATAAGATTTGAGAAAATGTGAAAATCGCCTTTTTTTTTCAGCAGCAAGGGGTTAAGGTTACGGAGGGGGGGAAACATGAGCCCCCCCGTAGCCACGCCCCTAACATGCAGCCTTTTTTGTAGATGCACTTTGTATTAGTTTGGAACTCCCATACCAGCTCAAAAGTTATATATATATATATATATATATATCACATATATCATACATGTATCATCCATGTGAATTTCAGTATTTATGTTTATATGTTTTTGTCTTCCTAATTATTGTTCTTTCAAGTAATACAACCTCACTACCACACATTATGACCACACCCACAACAGCCACTGCAATGCCAGTGAATTAAACTTGTGCCTCAGTCAATATCCTGTATCAGTAAATCTTCTATAATAAGGTTACCTATACTTTACCTGTATGCCTGTTATTATCACTTTAATAACACATTTCATCACTATTTCATTAACTGCCCCACCATCCACAATGACATCTGCTCTTGTAAATGCATCTTCACAAGCAGGATAAGAACAATCTGGCTTCACTAGTAGTTCATAACTACCCAATGCAGCATCACCACCAGCCAATATGTCATTACAGAAAGTCAACATTATCTCATTGAATAAAAATCAGTCATTATCAACCTATTTTGCATTCATCATGTGCCTTTTGAGGGAAATGTCTTTAGTTGTTGAAACTTTTCTCATTTCTAGGTCATGCAAGTTCCCCAGCTGTGAGTGAAAGTTCGACAACTTCCATCATTACTACTGGTGCTCCAACTACAGTTGGAACTACAACACCTGGCCCACCGCCGGAGCCTAAAATCTCTTTGGAATTCAGTTTGCAAGAAACCTTCACTGAAGAACTTGCAAACACTTCATCACCAGAGTTCAAGGAATTAGAAACTAAAGTAACTTCTGCGGTGAGTTTGTATTTCTTTGCATTCAGCATATTCAGTTGGTCAACATTTTTTCTTGTAAAATGAATACATTTTCCACACCATCAAAC